>NW_015161503.1:96375-129583 GCF_001447785.1 Gekko japonicus
GGGATAGCTGGCCACCAAAGTTGGGTGGTTGTTCCCATCTTGGTTGATTAATATAGCACCGTGTTATAGGATGGTTTTACTGTGGTTTTAAATGTGTATTTTATTGTATGTCTTATTGTATTTTATATTCTGGCTTTGCCGCCTGTGAACCGCCCAGAGCCTTTGGGAGGGCAGGATAGAAATCAAATAAATAATAATAAATAATAATAATAATAAGCACAGTTACACTCTTCCAAACTCCGTAACTTCAATGGCCACATGTGTGTATTAACTGCCATCACAGCACTTCGGCTTATGGCTACCCAATGAACTAATATCCTCCAAAACATCCTATCATTAACAGCCTTGCTCAGGTCTTGCAAACTGAGGGCCCTGGTGGCTCTTTCTTGATTGAGTCCGTCCATCTCAAGTTGGGGCTTGCTCTTTTCCTGCTAGCTTCAACTTTTCCTAGCATTATTGTCTTTTCCAGTGACATAGAAGGACGTCGATGGTTGTAACTCTACTTAGGACTGTGAGGTGAGTGCCATGATCCCTTTTCGCTGCCATCAATATAATAACAAAGGTTAGGCTGTTTCCTCTAGACAGGGCAACTATCAGCTTTCCAGCCTTGTTGCAGGACAAGTGAAATAAGCTATGCCGAGGCATGCTCTGGAGAAGTTGTTTGGTAGCTCCAGCTGGTACAGAAATTAGCACCTCATTTCTGAACAGGAATGTCTGTAGAGTTCATCTCACCTTTGCTGCAGGGTCTGCATTTCCACAGAGCCTTCTGGCTATCATTTACTAGATTGGCTTTGACCTGTGACCTGTGAAGTGATTGAAAGCCTAAATGCCACACTACTTTCCCCAGAGGCAATTTCCAATTCAGTGTGAGCTTGCTGCCTCCATGCTACCCCTCTCTATATCACAAAAGATGGAATCCGGAGCCACCTTCCTATGCTCTTCTCTTTTTGCAGTAGAAATACAATGAAGCATTCAGTGAACTTCAAAATGCTTCATGTTTCCTTAACCAGTTGTTTAGTTCATTCGTTTTACATTGTTCTCTCATCTATTATATCCTCACAATTATTTTTAACTGGCTGAGTTCTGGGTTTGCTTCAAAGTTTTGGTAATAACCTTCAAAGTCTTACATGGCCTGCAACCAACATATCTGAGGGACTGCCTCTTGCCATATACACCCCGAAGAGCTCTACAGATCAACATCTCCTGGTGATCCCTGGCCCAAAAGACGTCCCTCTTGCCTTGACCAGGGTCAGGGCTTTCTCTGCCCTGGCCCCTGCCTCGCGGAACATGCTCCCCATTGAGATCAGGGCCCTGTGGGATCTTCTTCAATTCTGCAGGGCCTGTAAGACAGAGATGTTCCGCCAGGCCTTCAGCTGAGGTAGCGGGCGTCCATGTGTGGCCTCCCTGATAGGGTTGCCAAGTCTTACTGAAGTAATAGCGGGGGAGTCCAGGGCCCTCTCCCCCAAAGTGGCCAGATCCGGCCGGATCCGGGGGTAGGGGGAACCCCATCCCCTAAGTGGCCAGATCAGTCTAACGTGCCCAGCACAATGATGTAGCCCGTAAGTGACATCATCATGCTGGGCACATCGCCGGGCGATGCTCTGGTAATCTCCCTAAAAACTCTATGCTATCATTTTTGAGCGGCACGACTTCAGCTTCTCATCACTCCAACCCCTAGTTACTTAAATCCTACAAATTCACTGGCCCGTGTGGGTACTAAACACTCAGAAGAACTAAAAAAAAGGGGGGGGAGAATCACTGAAATATGTAAAAAGAATCAAAAGAGAACGAGGAGAGAGGAATCTCCTACAGAAAGACGGTTCCAAAATCTGTCCCTTAAGCAAATTTTTACACCTCGTTTCTCAAGCATCTGCCACTAACTACGCTGCGAGTAAATCTGAATCACTGCTCTCAATTGAAATGGCAGCTTCTGTTCCCCATCAGGGAATCAGAGATGTAACAGATGAACTTGAATGTTAAGCTCTTTCATATTCATGAAAAAATCCTAAGGATGTTCCTCTATACATTGTCTTAACTCAGCTCTGTTAGCTCAGCAGAGCAGAGCTGCGCACTCATTCCTCCTCCCCACCACCACATTAATGTATTCCTGTGGGGGTTAATCCCTCAGCCATGAAATGGGAAGTGATGATATAGCACTTGCCATGATAATATAATAAAACATAATAGCTGATGTGAAGTGGTATTCTGTGAGAAAATGTGAACCCAGCTATTGTGTTGTGAGGGAAGCATAAACAAACAGACACCTGTAACTGAGATCTCTGTGTTTATAATAAATTCTGTGGGGGATTCAGGGCAGAACCTAGACTAAGCAAGCAAATTCTGAAACACTTCTATTGTACCTTTGGGGGGAAAAGGTGCGGCTGGGACCAGGGTTGGTCCCACCCAGCCAACAATACATGGATTTTCCAAAATCAAACTGGAAACCAAGGGGAATATTTCTCTTATTCGATTTACAAAGTCTGAATCCAGCGGCACCTTTAAGGGCAGCAAAGTTTAATTCTGAAGGAGTGTAAACGCACACGGAAGCTTATACCCAGAATTGAACTTTGTTGGTCTTAAAAGTGCCACTGGACTCAAACTTTGTTCTATTGCTTCAGACCAATGCAGCTACCCACCTGGATTTATTTTATTTAATTTATCAATACACCTCCTTTCTCCCCAATGGTTTACATTGTTCTCCTTTCCTCTACTTTGCTCCATGTTATTTTACCATTTTTATCTATATACTCGTCCCCACACTCTGCATCTAAATGCCACCCCAGATTTCAAAAACATCTCTCATTGGTGGAAGCTAAGTCAGTAGGCTGGTACACTGGCCCCTCCTCCTAAAGTACCTAAGGGTTGCCAGCTCTAGGTTGGGAAATACTTGGAGATTTTGGAGGTGGAGTCCCAGGGAAGGTGGGGTTTGAAGACGGGCAGGACCTCAGTGGGGTATAACTATTTATTTATTAATCTCATTTGTACCCCGCCCTCCCCACAAAGCAGGCTCAGGGTGGCTCACAGTCAATGCATAAATACAATTAAAACAACATAAAATCATCTAAAAACAATTCAAGTTATAACTAATACAAATTCATAAAGTGCTGGTGATGGTTAATGAGTTGTTTGAGATGGCTCACTTTAAGAGTATAAACAGAGGTCTAATAGTCATTCTGCTCATGATCTTCCTGCAGCACAGGCTAGATGTCAAAGCCAAGGGCCAGGGCTCTATAGTGGTGGCAGCTCCCTAGCTGAAAGCCTGGCGGAAGAGCTCCATCTTGCAGGCCCTCACTTTATGGAAAGTGAGGGCCTGCAAGATGGAGCTCTTCCGCCAGGCTTTCAGCTAGGGAGCTGCCACCACTATAGAGCCCTGGCCCTTGGCTTTGACATAGAGTCCACTTTCCAAAGCAGCCATTTTCTCCAGGGCACCTGATCTCTGTAACCTGGAGACCAGTGCTCCCTCTAAGCTGTGGAGTCTTGTGAGCAAAAATCCTACTTTGTGAGCTACTGGCATTAAAGTTGTGAGCGAGCGATTTAGCTACTGCATAAATTAGTTTGCTCTAGAGCCATCCTTCCTGAGCTAAGACAAAAATGTGTGAGCTGGAGGCTAAAAAACTGTGAGCTAGCTCACACTGACTCAGCTTAGAGGGAACATTGCTGGAGACCAGCTATAATTCTGAGAGATCTCCAGCCACCACCTGGAGATCAAAGGTAGAGAGATCACAGGACAGGTTGTCAAACAAAATATACACACTGTGGAAAATGACAAAAAAAAATACAAAGGATATAAACAATTGAATTTAAGTAATGCAATGTCTCAATTTCTATGTACGAAAAATCTAACAATATTTTAGTGTCCCTTATAAACTGCTGATGCAGTCACATTCATTCATTCAACAGGTGAACTCCGTATACCCCAACCATCAGATGTCCTTGCTATGATTTGACCTTGTTGAAAGCTGGAAGTGACAGAGGTTGTCAGCTGTTCTGTCCTTCCACAACGCTCACAAACATGACTCTAACAGGCCAGCTGTAATGCCTGTTTCACCAGTCACCAGCTTCTTTGTGGGAAATTATGAAATACAAGGATCAAAAATTCGTCCTATTACAGGTGAGCAGTCAGTCCTAGGCTTCCACAACAGCAGTGATTGCCAAAACTTTCCTTATCAATACAACCACAATGCATCAGAAAGTGTTCTGGTGCACCACCGACTTGAGATCTCACCCCACACAGTTCAATATATTTTCAGCTTCCCCAGTTCTTTATCAAAAATCAGAAAACAACATCTTTTCAACTGGAAACCCCATTAGAATGGTAATAGAATTGCGAACTTTGAATTACCTGTGTTAATTCAGAAACTCTTTTAATACTTGACTTCCCCCCATTCATGCTTCACCTTTTACAACGACTATGCCTGTATGCTACACGAAAATAAAATATGGTGAGGGCTTAAACAGGAGAGTGTTTTAAATATTTAAAAGTAATTTGAATAGGTATTATTCATATTAATGGCTGGATATATTTTTTTTAATTTTTCCAGTCAGAACTGGAAGTTTTCACATGACAAATGGGACCATTAAAATTCAGTAACAAATGAATTTTTAATAAGGCGAGTGATCTTGTTAGCTTTAGAGGTGATTTGTTGTTATTCTTCCTTTTTCAGAACACCTCAAACCTGAATAAGCCTCATCAGATAATTAAACAGCATTAATTACTTCCTACAAGAAAGACTTGATCTTATAATTACGGGATGTGCTGTCATTTATTTTTCTTTTCTTTTCTTTCCAGCGGGCGAGAATGCTACAGATATTGTTAAGATGTGCCAATACGAGAATTACGCTAATAAGAAAAATGTAAAAGTGTACCATGTCTTCTGTTTAAAGATCCTTCCCAAGTTTTCCTCATTCAAATGTCTCCCCAGGTTCTAGAGAGTCAACTTGCCTTGCTTTGTTTCTAAGAATGGAACCATTGCATTAGGAATTTGTGGCGTTTTTAATCCCAGATTTTGTACCAGGATCACTAAATGTGCAGAAAGAGGTGGACTCTGCCTGGACTCTGTTGCTACTGCATCTTACGGTTGCTAGGCATGGCCTGGAAACCAGTGGGAGATGGGAAGGGACAGGGGCACGGACACCATCAATGATGTCATTACATCACTTCCGGCAATTCCTAGAGAGGACTGACATCACTTCTGGGTTTTCCACAGAAGTGCCATCTGTTAGAGAATGAACTTGATATTTACTCTATGGACTATATTTATTGCTACACACAATGGACTGTGCACACACACATAGGCTCAAAGAACTGTACGCTTTAAGTCACCTGTTGTGATGCAACACATAGAAGGTGCCTGCACATGCCTTACACATGAATAAAGTTTCAGCTACACAGTTACCAGCCTGGTGAAAGAAGCACACACCTCCGTTATTGTGAGCAATGAGAAACAACAGCTCTGAGCAGAGACAGCCCCCATTGCTGAACTGTTTGTGGTCACGTATCACCCATCGTCTGCCTTGTTCCTGCTTTGGTATTTCCTGCCAAATGGACATTTGGTTCACAATGAGAATGGCCCGCTTCATCAGCAACACAATGAAGTTTCCTGACGCCACGGTTTTTACACCTGTCCAGATGCCATTCTTTGAGTAAGATTTTAGGTTTCAATATTGGCCACCCCTCTAGGTAACTACCCTCCCTACATGCAACCAATAGGATTGTTTTTGGGACGAACTAACAGGTAGGTGGGTCTACCCATCCATTCTTCATTGGGACAACCAAGCTGCAAGACAGATAAATATCGCCCATCATCACCCCTACCTGCTAATGCAACCGTGCTAATTTTAATACTGTAATTCTAAAAAACTTGATTGAATGTGTGAGTGCATCAGTATTGTTTGTATGAGATATATTTTCAAGTAAAAGACATCTATTTTAAACTACAACAGCCTCGAATCCTTTACTGGTGACCCTTGGTGGGAACAGGACCTTGGTATAAACTGGCAAGAACCCATTTATAAATTGCCGATTGCTGTAAATAAAGCAATTCGGCTAAGACAGTTGAGCAAGCAGCCATTTCTTTTATTTTTCTCCCACTGTCCCTTTGGGCAACAGTGAGAAACAACAGCTGGGGACAAGAGATCTCCTCGCCGCCACGAGAGATACAACATGTCCATATGGCAACTCTCGTTCTGCATCTGCACCTGGAACAGCTCTATCAACTGGGCCGGACATCTCCTCACCTGCTCCCTTCCTTGAACCTAACTATATGTCCAGGGGAGGTCTTAGCATGGGGTATCCAGGGCAACTGTCCTGGGCCCTGGACTAGGTGGGTCCTGTCTGAATGGCTCCAACCATAGCGGGGGAAAGAAGCAGCCACTTGCTGCATGTGAGTACATGCACCAGACCCCTCTGAGGCTTAATCAGCACAAGTTGGAGTGCACACTTTCCCACCTCCTCAGAGGCTCAGACAGACCTGCCTGCCTCATCAGGGGCTTGGGCAGTGACTGGCCGACATGCAAGCACTCACACCCCCTCAGATAGGCTTACCAAGGTCCGGCGGGGGAATCGTATTTCTTGGCAGGAGCCTTGCCGTGGGGACGGCTCCACGCGCTGCACCTGCCGTCGCCAGGATGTGACGCTCCACGTTGCTCTGGCAACGGGGCTGTTTGGAGTCCCGTTGCCAGAGCGACGCGGAGCATCACATCCTGGCGACGGTGGGTGCAGCGCGTGGAGCCGTCCCCGCGGCAAGGCTCCTGCCAAGAAATACGATTCCCCCGCCGGACCTTGGTAATCCTACCCTCAGATCACCTCTCACTGGCCAGATGATGGATATTCTCCAACCCGCCCCCCCCCCCAGGTGGCACCTTGCCTTCTTGAGCCTGCCTGACTTGCCTGAGAGTGGGGGGGGGTGTGGGGGGAGTGATTCTGGGACCTCATCCTGGACTTTTCCCCGAGGACCCCAGCATCACTAAGACTGCCCCTGTCGGTGGCTGCTCTGTTTCCTCAGCAGCTCCCAGCACCTTCTCTAGTTGGACCTGCCTTACCGTATATTATAAAGTCCTCATGGCAACATGAGGACTTTCTGTGAAATGTGTTCTTGGAGTTTCCCCCAGGAACTCGGTTCCCAAACACACAGGAATGTTTTGGAGTGGAACAGTGCTGCACAGAAAGAAAGGTTTATGGCCCCTCCAGGGCTCTTATGCATCCTGCAAGGGAGGGAACATGAGGAGGGAACAGGAGACTGCTCAGGGGGAGTGGGCGGAGCCGCACCAATTGTGGTTTTAGCACGACAGAACGACCTCATCTGCAGCAGTCAAGCAGCCTGGGAGCGTCTGCCCAGTGCTGCACCGCGGACTCTCCAGTCTGCCCATATGGGTTTTCCTTTGCACCCTCTCCCAGCCCATGGAGCCGTGCAGTGAGAATACAACAACTCAGAGCTTACCAGCTGCAGTTTATATCTCTGGGACCTAACATTATGTTTTATGGCACACACGGCCCGGCCTGAAAAAGTGACATTCAGAGGTCATTTCGGGGGGGATCGCGGGGGAGGTACCGGGTGAGGTACGAGGGCGGGGCACATGACGAAGCCCCACCCCCTGCTTTTGGCCGCCCCGCTTCCGGCCCTCATTCAGCCAGGAGGGGGCAGGAGAAGAGGAAGGGTAAGTTGCTTCCTCCCTGCCTCTCCCCACCCCTGCCTGCCTTGGGCCAGGGAGGGCTTTCGCGGGGCTTCCTCGCACTCCCGCCAGCCTTGCAGGTCCACCGCCGGGCCCCTCATGGGGCTCGGCAGTGGAGCTGCAAGGTTGGTGGCGGCAACCGGGACCGTTGGGGGCGGGGTGTGTGGCCTTATGACACACTTCCGGTGATGTTAGGGGGTGTGGCCTCATGACACACTTCTGGTGATGTCAGGGGGTGTGGCATATGCTAATGAGTTATGCTAATGAGTTCCCCTAGCTCTTTTTCTACGAAACAACCCCTGGTGACATTTATTCAGATCCAGCCATTGTAACAAATGGGTTTCACACCTCTGGTTTATGGCTTTCCCTGTTCCATTTTTCTGGCCTGAAATGTCCCTGAAGAATCTCTGTTTATACTTTATTGAGAAACTTAAATATATACTGATGGACATTTCAGGTTGGGAAATGGATGTGGGAAGTGTCTCTATCCCTGTGTGCCTGATTCGAATCAGTCCTGCATAGGTTCGGGTATGAAGTTCTAAGTGGGGAATTCCAAATTAAAGTAGCCAGGTGGTGCCTGGCAACCCAACGAAGGGTTGTGGGGGAGCATCACAGGAGAATGGTTTTTTTAAAAAAAATACAGCCTCCCATACTTACTGGAAGTTCATACAGGAAGTGACAAATGGCAGCTCAAGGAATCGCCAGAAACTCTACGGTAAAATTATAGTTTCTCCATTAATCCCTAGAAGTTAGCTCTAGAATCACCAATGGCAATCCCTAGAGCTACCCTTTGTCACTTCCTGTATGAACTTCCAGTAAGTACATAAGGCTGTTTTCCCTACCACCACCATTTTGAATAGTGGTGGACAACAGGAGCTGGGGGCAGGGTATCCATCTTGCCCCCACAGGGGGCTTGGAAGCCCTACTCCAAGTACATCTAATAGAAACACATCTGGCAGCCATGATCAGTACCTTATAGAGAGAGAAGCCACAAATGAGTTGAGGAACTTGTCGGCTGTGTTGTCCAGTCTGGTGATTTCTGGCCATGTGAAAAAGGGTGGTAAGACTCATCTCATTGTGTTGAAGAACAACATGGATGACCAAAAAGTATGTAAGATGCCAAAATGAGAAGCAGTCTCTTCTCAGTACTTCCAGTCAAGGGATTTCATGAAGGCTGTAAAAGAAATTCTCAAGTGTGTCAGTCTTGAAAGCATGCCTCTAGGCTGCAGATGAATCACCGGTCAGCAATGATGTTAGACGCTTCCCCAAATAATTCAGGCAGGGGACATGATATCTATATAGATGTCTGTTTTGATATTTGAAAGGGATTGTTTATTCTAGCCATTTCTGGTTACCGACATTGTCATTGTCCATTATCTGAGGCTGACAATTGGATCCATGTTACTGCAGTCTTAAGGTCCCTTCACTTGCTGTGGATTAATTTCAGAGTCTAATTCAAGGTGTCAGTGTTCCTCTTTAAAGCCCTTCATGACCTGGGGTCCCTATAATTGGAGAATCCTTCCCAGGACTTTTTTTCCCCATGGGGAACACACTGGAATTAGGCTTGCCAAGTCCCCCCCCGGGGGTGGGGAAACCCCCACCCCAGAGGCCCGTTCCCCGCCACCGCTAGATCGGGCCCCAGGGGGGACTCCGCCCCGACGTGCACATCACCAGGAAGTGACGTGACAATGCCAGGCACGCTGGGGGTGAGGCCACGGTCATCCGAGGGAAAACTCTATGGTTTTCCCTTGGATGGTCGTGGCCCCGCCCTCAGCGTGCCTGGCGTTGTCACATCACTTCCTGGTGACGTGTATGCGGCGCGCACATTTTAAATTGTTAGGCACCTTGGTGGCTGAGGGGAACCTCCACATTCAGAGGCACTAAGTGTGCGTGGCTACAGGGGGAAGGCCTGGAAAGCGACCCCCCCACCAACTCTGAGGCAGGCGGGCCAGGGGGCCCCTGGAAGGATCAGGGAGGCATTTAAAAGCCTCCCCGTGCCTTCCCCAGCCTGTCCATACAGCCGCGGGGTGCCCAAGCAAACCAAGAGAAGGCATGGGGTGTGGCCTAATATGCTAATGATCTGTACTTTCAGGGGTGTGGCCTATTATGCTAATGAGTTCCTGCTGGGCTTTTTCTACAAAAAAGCCCTGACTACAGATATAGGTTTATTTAAAGGATTAAAAGAGAAATATGAAAACAAGCATTCTGGGTGGAGAAGGAAGCTTGCCTGACAGAAAGAATATCTGCTAGGAAAGAGAAGAAATTAAAGCAGCAGAGACAGCTTTGTGTAGTGTTTAGCACAGGGGTGTCGAACTCATTTGTTATGAGGGCCGGATCTGACATAAATGAGACCTTGTTGGGCCGGGCCATGTGTGTCATAAAATTTAATGCCAGGTAGCAGAGATATAAACTTTATAAAGGACACAAACACAAAGATTTTTTAAACTTAAAATAAAAACATGCTTAAAACATTAGTTCTGTAAGCTGCAAACCTACTTTTGATTTATTGACATTCACCACAGAAATCTCATGCTCAGAGTTCTGAGTCTGGGACCCAGGTTAAAACATGAAATGGCTGAGTGATTCAGAGAGTCTGGCGAAGCAAGCTGTAATGCAGCAGCAGTAGAACTGGAAGCAGGAGATGGCCAGTTCCACTGCAGGCCTGATGGAAGCCTTCCGGGGGCCTGATCCGGCCCCCGGGCCACATGTTTGACACCCCTGGTTTAGTGTGTTGTACTAGAATCTGGGATGCCCCAGTTCAAATCCCCACTCTGTCATGGCAGCTTGCTGGGTGACTTTGGATTAGTCACACACTATCAGCATAACCTTGCTCACAGGGTTGTTGTGAGGATAAAATGGAGAAAGGGAGATTCTTATCTTCTACTTTGGGTCCCCATGGGAGAGAAAAGTGATGGATAAATTAAGTAAATAAACAAGAAGGGAAAACTGCCATATGGAGGGAAACTTAAACAATAGATGAGAATGCCTCTCTGTTCACACCTCATGGGGGGGGGGAAGATACTCAAGTTCATACAGAGACAGGAGTTTTCTTAACACTTTACATGAAGAAATTCACTTGGTTAGATTTCAAAAAGCAGACAGCCTAAAAGAAGTGGATTAAAAAAACCCAGAGAGCTTTAAACAAAAAAAAGGGTAAAACAATATGTTGTGCAAACGCAAAAGGATCTTCCAAATTTAGAGGGAGGAGATGAAGCAAAGCTCCTCGTACACTGAAGAATCCCCAAAGACGTGAAAATGTACAGGTCCGCACATTCCTAGTTTACAGTAATGATACAGATACACCTAAGCCACTGTGAACAGGCTTTGAATACCAAATATCCCCACCGACCTTCTAGATAAACGAGTACCCTGCTGGTAATGTGGAAGGGAGACGCATTTGAATGGAAGGAGTTGATAGCATCCTTCCATTCTGGAACTAATTTTAGACATTCTCCTAGTTAACATTAGAATTCAGGAGGCATGGAATGCAACACAGGACAAAAATTCAGAACAGTAGAGGAGTGGAATGGAAGAAACTTTCTCCTTGTAAGCCAACAGAGACCAGCAGAGTCTGTGCAAGATAAGCAGAGTGGTCTTTGGTGATACAGAATCTGTGAGGCTGTGGTGATGGAGGTAAAGCTTCCCGTGTGTGTGTGTGGGAGGGTGTTAAAGGAACAGAGCAACACCAATAAGGAGATACAGATAAGGGGCACAAATACAAAATAGAAGGGGTGGGAAGAGAACAGAAGGAGGGAAGCTGCTGGTAGAAAGTGCCATCAAGTCACAGACAATTCATGGCAACCCTGTAGGGTCTACAAGGCAAGAGACGTCAGAAGTTTTTGGCTGCCTAGTCTGCATAGTGACCATGGACTTCACTGGTGGTCTCCCATACAAGTACTAGCCAGACCTTTCCCTGTTTAGCATCCCAGATTTGGCAGGATTGGTCTAGCCCAAACCATCCAGGTCAGGGCAGAAGGATGCGCAGTCAAGTCACAACCAACCCCTGGTGACTTCAAACATGGGGTGTTCAAGACAGGAGATGAGCAGAAAGTGGTAGGGCTGCCATTTTCCCAGTGGGGCCAAGGGAACCCCCCATTTTGGGGGTGACACTCTGCCATGGCCCAGCTGGCTGGTGGGGGAGGCCCCACCCCTGAGAAGCCCCATCCCAGCATCCCCAGCACCATTATGACATCACCAGGGAGTCACATAGTGTTTCTGACATCGGGAGCGACGCTCTAGGTTTTGGGCAAAACTCTATGGTTTTGAGGCCCCAAAAACCATAGAGTTTTTCTCCAAAAAACCTAAAGCATCTCCCCCAACATCGGAAACATGATGATGTCACTTCCGGGTGATGTCATTGCAGGGCGAGCACTTTGCCCGCATGCCAGAAGAACTCCAGCAAGGATTGGGAGTCAGGATGAAATTTCTTCAGGATGTTTAGACTGCCTTTTTCTTACCATCACACAGTAATGTCATAGGCCATGGTTCTCCAGCATGGTGCCTGTGGGTGTTATGGTACCTGCTAATGCCTTTCCGGGTGCCCAAGTGCATCCCCACAGACCTTAGATTAGGGCCAGGGCTCTTGAGTCAGAGGATGTGTCCTTCAAATTTGCTTGAGCCCCAATGCTTCTCATCAGAATTTCTCCCCTGCCTTCCCCCACACCTTCCCTGAGCTTCCCAAGATTAGTCTCATAGACAGCCCAATTATTAAATGACCTTCTTGGAAACTCTTAGGAAACCTTGACTACACCAAGTTTCTTGCAAAATGAAAATTGGTTGACCTTTACGCTGCTAATCTGCAAGATATACTGTGCAAGACCAACGCTCATAAATGGGAAGCATAATAAGCTGAAACAATATTTGCTGAATATTTGTGGATTTCTACCATTTATAATGTCACCGTTGGTCTCCCCCCCCCCCATTCCAAACCTACAACTAGTTCAAGCTTATTATCTGGGTTCCATAATACTACATAGAAGGGAACAAATTCCATTCTGAATAACTTTGAAACAAGTACACGTGGAACATCCAAGTAACCTTTAGGAGGGGGGAAATCAGGTGTGTGGTCTATGAAGGGCTTGTTAAAAATCTGTTTTGTACCTTATGCTAAAAATCACTTTGCCCAAGATTCTTCATCCTGTTTGTGACAGATTGAATAGTTTGCATAGAAAGATATTATGGCATTTGGCCGAAGTATAAATAAATTACATTTAAGAATAAGCACAGGATTTTGTTCTGTCTGCAACAAACATTTTTTAGCATCATGTCATTCCAGCCATCCGAAATGGTGCTGATTACATGCCAAGCTATTCAGGATGATTTCTTTAGATTATTTGCATGGTGTGGCAGATGTAAAACCAACTTTAAGGAAACAGAGACTGTGAAGGTGGTATGGAAATGATGTCCCCATGTTTAAAAAATTGCCAGCCACGCTGAGAGTGGAACTGATAGTGGAAAATGCTGTCAAGTTGCAGCCAATTTAGGGTGACCCCTTAGGGTTTTCAAGGCAAGAGAGGAGGAGAGCTGGTTTGCCCTTGCCTCCCTCTGGTAGTAACCTTGGAGAGCGTTGCCAGTCCCCAGGTGGGGAAAAAATAAATAAGCTCACTGAAGACAACCACTATTCTATAACTTTAACACACTTGGTTGCACTTTTTATAAAGTTTATAATGCAAATTTCATGGTGTGGCAGATGTGAAACCAACTTTAAGGAGAGACTGTGAAGGTGGTATTTATTTATTTATTTATTTATACTTTCAATTTAATATCCCGCTCTAATCCCATAGTTGGGGTCTCTGAGCGGCTTACAAGTACCTTGGTGCTAATCACCGTTTTTGTCCCTAGCTAAGGCCACAATGTATGTAAGGGAATGGGACAGCCTACCAGCACCCCCTCTGTGGTGGCATATCATGATGTTCTCTGACGGGTCGGTTCGGCTAGGTTAGACGGGACTCTGGACTTGGCGGAGGTATCTCTTCTCTGGCGTTCGGTGGTGGTGCGATCTTCCCAGACGCGCAGCTTCAAATTGCCAGCCACGCTGAGAGTGGAACTGATAGTGGAAAATGCTGTCAAGTTGCAGCCAATTTAGGGTGACCCCTTAGGGTTTTCAAGGCAAGAGAGGAGGAGAGCTGGTTTGCCCTTGCCTCCCTCTGGTAGTAACCTTGGAGAGCGTTGCCAGTCCCCAGGTGGGGAAAAAATAAATAAGCTCACTGAAGACAACCACTATTCTATAACTTTAACATACATTTCCTGTATTACACAACATTCATCCTTATGTAAAGTCAATATAGGCATCAAGATAGGCAAGGCCAGTAGATAATGGTATGAGTACAATACGAAATCTTGATGCAAATATTCTTGATGCTGTCTTGGCTATGTTCCTGGAATGTTTTCTCTTTAAGGCATCGTGATGGAGCTATGAAGTGGGAAAGCAGACTGAAAAGTCTTCGTTTTTCAAGCTCCTAAATAGCATTTGTCACTCCTTCATTTGAAAACATGTGGATCCAAGGAATGCAAGAGGTAAAGAGAACACACTTTCCTAGGATTAACAAGCAGTTTCAGATATCTTTTTCAACTCTATCTCTCTGTTGGTGTTCATCACCAATCTCTTGACGAAGCACTGCAGGAATGACAGTAATGTGGATCAATGCAACATCTCTCCAATGTCTTCCCAAAGATACACAGTCCCCAGGTGGGAGCAGGGGATTCCCTGATTTCACACACTTCTTCCCACTGCTAGTCAGCTGGCAGGCAAGGGAAACCCTGCCCTCATACAGTGATGTTGCCATGTGATGTCGCCAATGCGATGATGTCACATGGAAGTGACATCATCACATCAGCGACACTGAAGAGAGGATGCTTTGGTTTGAGGGCAAATTTAGCATAGAGTTTTGCCCTCAAAACAGGAGATAGACTTTAATGGGGATAGATTTTTTGTTTTATAGTTTAAAGATAGTTATTGTATATTTGTATTGTTTTCCTTGGTGTATTTTAAATGCTGTTAACCGCCCCAAGTCCCATTTGGGGGAGAGGGAGTAGGATATAAAACTGATAAGTAAGTAAATAAATAAATGATTGGAAAAATAAATAAATAATTGTGGTCCCATATACAGTGGAGACATCCAGTATTTGGAAGACACTGAGATTGGAACCCCACTTTTTACATAGCCAAATAGTCCTGTGGCACCTTAAAGGCTAAGCAGTTGTTGTTGTTGTTGTTCATGGAATTGCCGTCCTAAGGTAATTAGAAGATCTACATCTCTCTTGCAGTTTTGGGGGACTTGTAAAAAGGACTCTATAGAGGAGACTTTGGGTTCTCAAGATGATTGCTGTGTGGTGCCTTGACTTGTAAAGGCCCCCCCCCCCCGTGTTTGTATTAATTGTGTTGTTTTTTTGAATCATGTCTTTTGGTAATATTTTTTATCCTTGTGGCCTGCGTTGAGTCCAACCATTGGGGAGAAAGGGGAGGGGTCACAAATGTTTCAAGTATAATAAATACGTAAATTACTGCATCATCATTCATGAGCAGAGTGGGCTTTGGATCATGAAAGTGGATGCTGTAATACAGATTTTAGTTTTTAAGATGCAGCAAGACTTTGGTCCTTTCTGTACTTGGTTCTCATCCCTGGTTTTATCAGAGTTCAACTCAGGACACAATACCTTGCATTTATCCCTGGTTATAACAGCATCCGTTTATCCCAGGACAAATGTGGGGTGAAACCGGGGTGATTTCAATGTATTGTGGAAACAAAAAACACCCCGAGATAATTACAGGGGTGAACTTTCGTGCAGTGTAGAATGTAAGTTCGGGGACAGGGTTGAACCAGGATTTAAGGTCTAGTGTGGAAAGGACCCTAGTTTGGCTGCAGTAGACTCACAGGGTTACCTCTCTGGAATTTTGTATAAGATAACAAGTAGAATTATACCAATAAAATATACAAAACACATGTAGTGAAGATAAACCATAAAAGATGTTTGGAAACAGCTTGTCACAGATAGATAGATGATAGACGATAGATAGATGATAGATGGATGATGGATGATTGCTAGATAGATGATAGAGAGATGATAGAGACAAACAGACAGATGATAGATATAGACAGATGAGAGAGAGAAAGAGAGAGGGGAGGATAGAAGAAGAAGAAGAAGAAGAAGAAGAAGAAGAAGAAGAAGAAGAAGAAGAAGAAGAAGAAGAAGAAGAAGAAGAAGAAGAAGAAGAAGAAGAAGACAGGCAGGCAGGCAGGCAGGCAGGCAGGCAGATGGATGATACTTGCCCATCAGAAAAGATGGATGGTTCCATAATGCTTTATTTCTCCCATTACCCACTCATCTTTTTTCAGCTTTGTTTTATTTATTCCTATCTCTCTCCTGTGCATTGCAATGAGATGTCTTTGGCTTTTCTTCTCTGCCTCTGCTATGATCCATCATGGCTCATGTGACAGTGGGGACATTAATAGCCTCCGCAATAGCACAGTATTTCGTATAGGAAGCTCTTCCTCCTGGCTGGCAGCAAATTGGAACATGTTTGAGATACAGCTAGATGGAAGTATCAGCATGATTGGTGAGGTGTTTCCGATACAAGCCTGTGGTTAGTTCTTACATGCGGGGATCCATGAACCAATTTCAAGGGGGGATGTGTCGCATCCTGTGGGGGAAGAAATTGATTCCTGCAATAGGCTCCATTGTCTTGTACCCAAGAGGCTAATGGTTCTCTTGAGGTCAATTTTCTCTTCACCCCCTGCCCCATGATGTTAAAATAAAATGCTACTGAGCAGTGAAATGGGCTTGGAGCCCTCTGCTCCAGCAAGTAAGCTCAGACTGAAAGGCACTTCCTGACCTAGCTCAATCGAGCCATCTCCAGGGAGATCCACCACCACTGAAGCTCCTTTGGTCCGTGGCATCAGGCCTCTGGACAGCTGTTCCAGCAGCCCCTCTTTTGGTGTAGCCAGTTTGGTGTAGTGGTTAAGAGTGTGGATTCTAATCTGGGAGAACTGGGTTTGATTCACCACTCCTCCACTCGCAGCTGCTGGATGACCATGGGCAAGACATAGTTCTGTCAGAGGTGTTCTTCAAAAGAGCAGTTTCTCTCAGAGCTCTCTCAGCCCCACCTACCTCACACGGTGTCTGTTTTGGGGAAGGGAACGGAAAGGAGTTTGTAAATCACTCTGAGGCTTCCTTTTCTTTTTCTTCTTTTTCTTCTCCAATCAAGACCTGATTTCCAGTAAAATATGTTCAAGCTGATCAGATCCACATTTACAAACTCTGTCCAAATATTGTATGCCTTCATCAGCCTTCCAGTATGGCCGAGGGAAAAGGATTTAACCAAGTGAGCATAAATGCTCTTCTATGATGAGGGATCATTAGGTCTTTAAAGCAATATTTTAGTTGATCGCTCTGCTAAAGAGAATATGATCAAAGTGTTTTATCAGTGGCATCTAACCCCCCATAAATGCACTAAAATTAGTAAAGGGCTTAAAGGTGATGGCTGGATATGTGGAGTTGCTGACGCAAACTTTATGCATATGTGGTGGAGATATAGTAGTACGCAAACTTTATGCATATGTGGTGGAGATAAAGTGCAGCAGGAGAGTGTTGCACAATGATTTGTAGAATAATTTCTCAAGGAATAGCTAAAGAGTTACCTTTGTCCTCTAAACTTTTGCTGTTGAATTCTATAGACTTTCTTCCCAAAGATAATCAAGAATCTGTTTTAAATGTCATAACCTCTGCAAGACTAGTCTTTGGTATACAGTGGGAAAGGAGCATAACTCCAAATTAAGAGGAGGGGCAGGAGAAACTAAAGGAATGTGTTGAGCTGAGTAAACTAACCTGTATGTTGCATGGTAAAAAGTTAGGTAAGTTTGATAAATGGAATGGTATTCTGACCAGGACGGAGAACTGAACCCAACAACATCTGTATGACTTGCTTATAGAACGGAAGAGGATCTTGTAAAGCTTCGTATCGAACTTTTTTAATAAATAAAAGTTTTATTTTTTAAAAAAAGATATAAGTGTGTATTGACATAAAAGAAGATCTACATTCTTGGGGAATAAGTATATTTCACTGGTGATTAGATCTGACAACCTGGAATGGACCTCCTTTTCAGAGACACCACTCCTCGGATTAGCACGTGTTCTGAATAAGGAAGAGGGAAGGGTAATGTCCGTCAGGCCTAGTTTGCAATCTTCTGAGCCACTTGCCAGGCATCTTGTCCACAGTGCACAGCAGGGCTTTTACATGACTAACATGCACCATCAATCATATCCATCCACACCTGTTGTCAGACCCCTCCCCTCACTGAGGGGCTGCTAATTGCTAGCATAACCCTAAGCACCCTTCTTAAAGGGTGGCGATTCAGTTGCAGGGTTTTTTGGATGACACCTCTGCATTAGACCCCTTCCAGACTGGCTTCTGACCAGGCCATGGGACGGAGACAGCACTGGTCACCCTCACGGACGATCTTCAGAGGCATCTGGATCGGGGCGGTGTGGCTGTGTTGCTGTTGTTAGACCTGTCAGCAGCGTTTGACACAGTCAACCACCAACTACTGACCTACCGCCTTGCCAACACAGGGATTCAGGGGTCTGCCTTACAGTGGCTCTCCTCATTTCTTCAGGTTCGGGGACAAAAGGTGGCCATTGGGGAGCAACTGTCCCGAAGGCACCCGCTTATCTGCGGAGTGACCCAAGGCACAGTGCTTTTGCCGATGTTATTTAACACCTACATGGGCCCCCTTGCCCAGATTGCACGGAGCCATGGGCTGGGTTGTCACCAATATGCAGATGGCACCTAGTTCTATCTGCTTGTGGGTGGCCAGTCTGACTTCAAACTGGAAGATCTGGACCTGGCGTTGAAAGCTGTGGCTGTTTGGCTTAGACTGAGTCACTTGAAATTGAATCCAATGAAGATGGAGGTTCTGTGCCTGAGTCAGAGTGGCCCGAGGGTAGGGATCCCACTCCTGACTTTCAATGCGGAGCCGTTGGTGCCAGTGTCAGAGGTTAGGAGTTTGGGAGTGCTCCTGGATGCCTCACTAACAATGGAGGCCCAAGTAGCAGCCACTGCCAAATCAGCCTTTTCTCACCTCTGGCTGATTAGATAGTTGCAGTGATGCTCTCTACATGCTCTACAAATGTAATGATCTGGCAACAGTGATCCATGCTATGGTCACCTCAAGATTGGATTACTATAATGCTCTCTACATGGGGCTACAGAAGAAGAAGAAGAAGAAGAAGAAGAAGAAGAAGAAGAAGAAGAAGAAGAAGAAGAAGAAGAAGAAGAAGAAGAAGAAGAAGAAGAAGAGGAGATTGGATTTATACCCCGCCCTTCACTACCCAAAGGAGTCTCAGAGTGGCTTACAAACTCTTTTCCCTTCCCCTCCCCACAACAGACACCCTGTGAGGTAGGTGGGGCTGAGAGAGCTCTGACAGAAACTGCTCTTTTTCAAGAACAGCTGTGCCAGGACTATGGCTTGCCCAAGGTCATCCAGCAGGTGCAAGTGGAGGAGTGGGGAATCACTAACTCTGCTTAGAGGGAACACTGGTTATATGTAAGTTTCGTCATGGGGTGAAAACCACAGTGTGGGGCACAGCTGCTTCTCCCTGCATGTGTGGTCACAAACGGAAAAGAGCCAGTATGCACTTAGGAGGCACAAAACTCCCATTGACTGTGTGATACAAAGTCTTGGTATTGTTCCCCAACAAACACAAGGACCTTGTAATGTAGAGGCAGAGACTTCAGCATTCGTATGGGATACAATTTTTAGCTGAGGTGGATCTTTGGAGTGAATCCTCATTGCAGCTTTTACCTTATGTTCAATACACATCTCTCTCTCTCCCCTCACAAAAATCTCAAAAAAGTTTGTTTATTTCTAGCCATTCCACATCTTATTAAATGCCAAGCACTCAGTACTCCACACTGGCGTCTCAAACTGACAGAATTAATAATAGAGATGAGAAAAATCACATGGCATGATGGGGGGTGGGGGGAAGATAGCAAGAAGAAACATAGAGACAGGGTGGCCAGCTGTACATTTCAGGGAATGCCAAAGCTTCCTTTCTTGGCAATGCAGACATCGCTAACTGTTGAAATACTGGCTGTGTCACGTAAAAAGGCATATCCTGCCCAAAAATGTTTGCTGTACTTGAGAGAATATTGCAGAAAGGCTAAAAATATACAGAGAAAGAATAACTGTATGGAGGGAACATATGCTGTATTTTGAACGCAGTGCATGAGAGACATGGCAAGAGAAAATCTGGTGAATGCTTTTGAGATACAGGTGTGTTGTGTCTGAGCTGTGTGTTCCACTTGTGCAATATAGGCTATCCGTTGTCCATAACAGAGAAAGGGACAGGTCATTTCCCATTCCCCAAAGCACAATGTATGTTCACTGAAGCTTTGGCTTCAGAAGGGTGTTTTATGACTCCAAATCTTAGTGGCATATGAATCTTAAGCGTGTGGATCCAATGGCCTCAGTCTCAGGGCATGAGTTTTCCTTACTTCATATCAGCTGGGGAACCTCCTACAGATATCTTCTGTTAATGGTATAGCCTAGGCCAGGACAGATGCAATAGCTACACAGCTAGTAGAAGCATCCCTAGTGCCTTTTCTCAGGTCATACCACTAGGGATGGGCATGAACCATATTTTTGTAGTTCAGCTTGTGGTTCATGGCTGAACCATGAACCGATACAAACCGGGAGGTTGGTTGGCAAACTGAACTGGTTCATAGCAGTTTGTGACCCTTGTTTTCTGCTCCCCGGTGCTTTTCACAGATAACAGGTTTCCCCACTGCTTTTCGCTGGCAGCAGAAAGCAGGGGTTTAAATTGCTCCGAGACATTTAAACCCCTGCTTTCTGTTCCCTGCCACTCAGCTGTTTTTGTGAAGAACAGAAAGCAGGGGTTTAAATGGCTCAGAGCCATTTAACCCCCCTGCTTTCTGCTCTTCAGAAACCACCACAAACTGGCTTAAAACTTTTTCTACAAAAAGAGCCCTGGTTGTCCATAACAGAGAAAGGAACAGGTCATTTCCCATCCCCCAAAGCACAGTGTATGTTCACAGAAGCTTTGGCTTCAGAAGGGTGTTTTATGACTCCAAATCTTAGTGGCATATGAATCTTAAGCCTGTGGATCCAATGGTCTCAGGGCATGAGTTTTTCTTGCTTCATCTCAGCTGGGGAACCTCCTACAGAGATCTTGTGTTAATGGTATAGCCTAGGCCAGGACAGATGCAATAGCTACACAGCTAGTAGAAGCATCCCTAGTGCCTTTTCTCAGGTCATACCACTAGGGATGGGCATGAACCATATTTTTGTAGTTCAGCTTGTGGTTCATGGCTGAACCATGAACCGATACAAACCGGGAGGTTGGTTGGCAAACTGAACTGGTTCATAGCAGTTTGTGACCCTTGTTTTCTGCTCCCCGATGCTTTTCACAGAGAACAGGTTTCCCCTCTGCTTTTCGCTGGCAGCAGAAAGCAGGGGTTTAAATTGCTCCGAGCCATTTAAACCCCTGCTTTCTGTTCCCTGCCACTCAGCTGTTTTTGTGAAGAACAGAAAGCAGGGGTTTAAATGGCTCAGAGCCATTTAACCCCCCTGCTTTCTGCTCTTCAGAAACCACCACAAACTGGCTTAAAATTTATGGCAGTTTGTGGTGGCTCTTTAGTTTGCAAACTTTGGTTCACAAACCATGAGCTGAGCCATTTAAACTCCTGCTTTTGGCTCCCTGCCACTCAGCTATTTTTGTGATGAGCCGAAAGCAGGGGTTTAAATGGTTCAGAGCCATTTAACCCCCTGCTTTCTGTTCTTCACGAACCACCACAACCTGGCTTAAAATTCATGGAAGTTTGTGGCGGCTTTTCAGTTTGCAAGCTTTGGTTCACAAACCATGAACCAGCCAAAATTCATCATGAAGATTCATGCTCATTCCTACATACTACACTTGGCTTCCAAAAGTACTTTTGCTCCACTTCACAGCAATTAGTCATTCATGCACAAGGGATGGCACATCGCATTCCTTAATAGAGAAGGGAACAGGACATTTCACATCCCCCAAAGCATAGTGTGTGTTTGGCTTCAGAAGGGTGTTTCATGACTCCAAATTATATGACTCCTGTGGTTCTTCTGGAAATGTGCCCTCTATTTAGCCTCAAGCCGTCCCACAGGTGAGAGAAGAGTCACTTATGAAAGAAAATAAGGTAAGAAGATCGACATGAGGCCAAAGAGAAACTCAAAAAAGAAGAAATTATGGGAATAACTTTAAACTCTGCCTTCTAAATACACTTACCTGAGAAAAAGGGGGAAAGCCAGTAATGGATTGTACCTCAGCCAACACTCTCAAGGCTAATTTGGGCAGAGAATGAAAAGAGAAAAAATCCATTCATAACAAACAAGAACTGTTTGTGGTCAAAGGAGACACTTTCCAAAGGACACATTTCCCCCTCGTATCATTTTCTCCTCAACCTCACCCCCACCTGCAGTCCCAGGTAATATTGCCTAACCTTTATAAAATGTGAGAAACCAAACACTAGAACAGAGATACTAAAGAGAGCTAGCTCAGTGTTCCTTTTACATACTGATGCTTAGATCTGTCTCCTGGCATTTTTTAACAGTTTATAGAAGAATATCAATCATGGACTTATCTGCTCTGAAACAGTAACATTTTCAGGATGGGTATGAGCAGCCTGCTCTGTGTGTGAAGCAGGGCTCTAGTCGGGGGGGAGCTCTCAGGTACGGAGCTCCGGAAGAGAACCTCTAGGGGGCGGGGCGGTCACGTGGTGAAGCCCCGCCCCTTCTTTACCCCGCCCTCTGCTTCGATCCTCATTCCGTTTGGGAATGAGGATGAAGCAGGAGGGTAAGTAGCCGGGCCTTCTGACACACTTCCGGTGATGTCAGGGGGTGTGGCCTTCTGTCACTTCCGGTGATGTCAGGGGGCGTGGCATATGCAAATAAGTTATGCTAATGAGTTATGCTAATGAGCTCCGGCAGCTCTTTTTCTACAACAAGACCCCTGGTGTGAAGTAAGAGTTATTAGCCAACAAAACACTTTTCTAGATATTTTGCCGCCGCCACCCCAATTCCACACAGATAAAATGGCTAAATTTGAATTCAGTAGTACCTTAAAGACCAACTAGATTTCCAGACTTTTGAGAGCCCCAAGTCCCTTCGTCAGACACAAAGGGTGCTTTGACTCTCTAAAACTTAGCCCCATCTCATCAGATCTTAGGAGCTAAGCAAGGTCAGCCCTGGTTAGTGCTTGGATGGGAGACCACCAAAGAAGTCCAGGACTGCTGAGCAGAGGGAGGCCATAGCAAACCATTTCTTGCCTAGAAAAACCCCTGGGGTGGCCAATCAGTGTTCCCTCTAAGCTGAGTCAGTGTGAGCTAGCTCACAGTTTTTTAGACTCCGGCTCACCCATTTTTGTCTTAGCTCAGGAAGGACGGCTCCAGAGCAAACTAATTTATGCAGTAGCCAAATCACCTGCTCACAAGTTTAATGCCGGTAGCTCACAAAGTAGGATTTTTGCTCACAGGACTCCACAGCTTAGAGGGAGCGTTGGTGGCCATAAGTCACCTGAGACGTGACAGCACTTTCCACCACCAAAGGCATTTGCAGTTTTGGGGAAGATGTCGAAACAAGAATTAAGCTTACAGTAGTCACAATTTGTTCATTTGGAACTTGGTTACATTCTAGCACTGTGGGCCGTAAGTAAGATACATGTGGTCCAGTGTTCCCTCTAAGCTGAGTCAGTGTGAGCTGGCTCACAGTTTTTTAGCCTCTGGCTCACACCTTTTTGTCTTTGCTCAGGAAGGACGGCTCCGGAGCAAACTAATTTATGCAGTAGCCAAATTGCTTGCTCACAACTTTAATACCAGCAGCTCACAAAGTAGAATTTTTGCTCACAAGACTCCACAGCTTAGAGGGAGCATTGGATGTGGTTTTGATTCAAAAAATGTCAACAGATGCTAAGAAACTGGTTTTGCATAGTTGAAAAATCCATATATCCATATAATACCGAGAATGGTATAGTGGGTATCCTGGCTGCATGTAACATTTCTATGAGTGAACTCCTTATAGAAAACCGGTGGTATCTAGGATGCCATTCTGGAGTCCTTTGATAACTATATTGCCCCCCAGTCACAGCCATTGTGACCTAATATCGCATTTTGTTTCTTGTCTCATTTGCACACAAAAACCACCCCCCCCTTTTTTTACTTCTCTCCCTTTTTTGCATTTTTTTAATCTTCTGTTTCTCCTTGCTTACCCGAGGAAAACTGGGCTGAATTCACAGATATAAATAGCTAACAATATGGACACAATTTAATTTTAGGAGCTTCTTCTGTTCCGAATAATTTTGTATCATCCAGATATTTTTTTTCTTTTAATTTGAAGTTTTTTAAAAAAGTTTATTGTTTCTGTCTTTTGTTTACCAATGATAATGGAAATTTTCAATTAAAAAAGAGCTATGTTCTATAATACTACACGTATTGTTGTTAGCTTTCATTGTGTATTTGAGATAGCCCGAAAGGCAAAAGGTAGATCAGTCTCTAATGTTGCCAGGCATGGCATCTGGCAGGAAATTGGGGGAGGTGGGTACTTCCTGTGGGGGCTGGCAATTTTTGTTGCCACATGATGTCATTTCTGGTCACTTCTAGCACTTGCCCCAAAACTCTATGGAGTTTCTGGATGAGTGCTAAAGTTTTGTCCCAGTGCAATTCCAGTGAACGTAAGGACATAAGAGAACATAAGAGACGCCAATGTTGGATCAGGCCAACAGCCCATCCAGTCCAACACTCTGTCACACAGTGGCCAAAAATACCAGGTGCCATCGGGAGGTCCAGCATTGGGGCCAGGACACTAGTTGCCCCCCCAAAGCACCCAGAATACAGTGTATCACTTGTCCCAGACTGAGAGTTCCTATCTATACCTTGCTTCTAGGTTGCACTAGAAGTGATATCATCATGAGATTATGAAGATCACCACTCCTCCCCCCATTTTGCTGGCCTGCTTCTGCCCACCAACCAGATGAGCACTAACATGAATTGGCAACAATTATCAGGAGTTTGCCTGCCATAAATGAGCACCTGGTAAGTTTATCAGTGTCCTAGTGGAACACTGGCAAATCTGTGGTTGACCACCTAATACCTGCTGATGGATGGTATTGTTGCAAAGATGCCAGGACTAGGTAGACTTTATTCTCACACTGAAAGGCCCTTCTTATAATTTTGAACAAGAATACACACCTAAAATTGCTTAATAAACATTAGTTTATGCTTTACTTGTTTAGAGACCTTCACTCTCCATTCTTGCTTTGTAAATTTAAGACACATTACAAAAAGGAGGAGAGGAATGTCAAAGGGAGATCAGAAAGAGACACTGCTGAATTGCAACTGATAATGAAGCTCAAGACAATGTATCCTCCTGGATTGAATTGAGACCTAGGTTTCCTGTCTCATTATCAAAGCTGATTTATCCACACCTATTACCCCTCTGCATATCTCACCTAGAGCCAATCATGCCTGCTATTGTCATTCACCTGCTAATGTCATCCAGCATCTGAAACCACTCCACTTTCCAATAAATAGGACAGAGGGACTCCCATTCTAGCTGTATATGGAGATGTGAGCAGTGACTCACAAAAGCTCATACCCTGCCACATATTGTTAGTCTTTAAGGTGCTACTGGACTCTTGCTCTTTTCTACTGTAGTTCAGTGGTACAATATCTGCTTTTCACTCAGAAGGTCCCAGGTTCAATCCCTGGCATCTCCCATTTAAAAGGGTCAGTAGATGATGTGAAAGACTTCAGCCTGAGATCCTGGAGAAACAGGCCAGTCAGAGTAGACAGTACTGTCCTTGACAAACCAGTGGTCTGACTTAGTATGAAACAGTTTCACGTGAGGACCATGGAGAGTCTTCTAGCAAAAAATAAAGAAGAAAACAATGAATGTGCATGTGCATGCATTTGTGTGTGTGTGTGTGTGAAGTGCTGTCAAGTCACAGCCAATTTACAGCAACCCCACAGGGTTTCCAAGGCAAGTGACTAAGCAGAGGTGGTTTGCCATGACCTTCCTCTGCAAATTATTCCTTGGTGGTCTCCCATCCAAGTACTGACCCTGCTTCGCTTCCAGGATCTGATGAGCTTGAGCTAACTAAACCATTCCACACACCCTGAAGAAAATAATAGATCATGCAATAGTGAAGTGAGTCTACCCTGGCTGTATAGGCCATTGTAACCATTTAATTGTGTGTAGGATGTTCTTTTCTCATGTGAGTAAGTTTTTCATGTGAGTAAAGTGACACTCAGAATCTCACAACAAAGGCTGTTGCCATATATGGAATGAGAAATGCTGGTTGTTCAAGCTGGATTCAGAAAAAGAAGAGGCACTAGAGCTCATACTACAAATTTACTTTGGTCACTGGAGTGTACAAGGGAATTTCAGAAGAAAATCAGCATGTGTTTCATAGATTACAGCAAAGCTTTTGACTGTAGGGATCATGAAAAGCTATGTTTGGTTTTAAAGGAAATGCTTGGTTTTAAAGGAAATTTGGCCACCAAATGAGAAGGGAGCACTCACTGGAGAAGACCCTGATGCTGGGAAAGATTGAAAGTCAAAAAAGAAGGGGAGAGCAAAGGATGAGATGGCTAGACAGTGTTATCGATGCAACAAACATGATACTGAGCAAACTCCGGAGGACAACGGAAGACAGGAGGGCCTGGCGTGATGTGGTCCACGGGGTCGTAAAGAGTCAGACTCGACTGTGCAACTGAACAACAACAAAGGAAATAGTATGCCACAGCATCTGATTGTTTTGATGTGCAACCTATACTCTGGACAAGAGGCCACTGTTGTGTGTATGGGGGGGGGGGTACTCCCAATGACATTGGTTGGATTCCAGACCACTTTCTGCAGCAGCTTCCCAAATCCCTCAAAAGAGCCCTCATTGGTCAGGGCCTTTCGGGGCAGTTATTTTAGGAGTTGCAGGGGCAATCCAACACAGGTCTACTGAGAAGTCAATCTAATGCCATTCAGTACAGCTTCTTCCCACAGACAGCTGATGCTAGAAGAAACAATTGGCCTCCCATTGCTAACATATATTTCGAACGGTCCAGTCTTATGTCCCACCATGATTCACAATGCTTACAGACTACACTGCAGTAACTGAAGTTAATACATTATTTGGTTTCAAATAGCCACTCAAGTGCCTTTAGAACTCTCTCTGTTTTAAAATTATCTCCATATTTCAGTTTTTAAAAGTGTGCGTCAAACACGGCAGACGCCTAAATTCAGACTGGGCCTTGGTTGCCGTCTGCTTCATCAGAAGAAGTCCATGGCTTCTGAATGTTACACCCAATTAGAGAGCCATTGTTTTTACTACCTAATTAGATAATCAGTCGCAAGTCTGTGAAGTTTCGTATAAATCATTAATGGTGCTAAATAACGTTGTATCTTCACAGTTTGCAAATATCTCCCTGAATAGCCTACCAGCTGTCCAAATATTAGCAAATTAAGACGATGAATCCCCAAATACAAAAGAACTCATTTCTTATATCTAATGCTCAGAATGTTCTGTCTGTGCTGAAACAGTACTGAAAAGTGGGGTGTAGTTTTGCATGTCACGATGAAATGGACCCTGTTTCATTCCAGGACATGATATGTACTTGGGATCAGTGTCTCAATGCTCAGCATTAAGCAGATAAGTGAAGTCTCCCTCCAGGTATACCTTTTTTTGGGGTGAGGGGCTTGCCACAGTTTGTTGTGATCCACACAATCAAAGGCTTTAGTGTAGTCAATGAAGCAGAAGTGGATATTTCTCTAGTACTCCCTTGCTTTCTCCATAATCCAGCAAATGTTGGCAATTTGATCTCTAGTTCCTCTACCTCTTCGAAACCCAGCTTGTACTTCTGGCAGTTCTCTATCCACGTTCTGCTGAAGCATAGCTTGTAGGATCTTGAGCATGACCTTGCTAGCCTCAAAGGAATGGGGAAAACATGGGGGAATTATACTGGTGTGCCAGTGTTGTGCTGGTACACAACATCATGTCCAGCAAAACCCAGATAGAGTGATGGTCTAGGTTTTGCCAAAAACTCTGTGGATTAACCATAGACTTTTGGTGAATCCTAGACTGTTATCCCCAACACCATGATGTCACTTCCAGTTTTTCACAGGAAGTGACATTGCAAGCTGGTATAATGCCATCGTACCTGTTCCAGCCCCCCAAATCCTCCTAGATTGCTGTGAAAAGAACTCAGGGGGCTCATATACACAGTCCAGAGCTTCTTAGAGAGATAGTTGAATTAGAAGGCTCTAGTTAAGTAAAAATCTTTGCCTGACTTGTGGTAAAATCCTTGACATAATGAAACAGATGGCCAAGCCATTCTCAGGGGAGCGTATCTGTGGTCTCTTGGTCCAGTCCTTCTTGATGTATTTAAATGTATACCAAAAGAACGTGTCCCTTTCATTTGCGGATTTGCTGCCCTGTATGGGTTCCTCTTTGCCTCCACCTGTGTCCTACTTTTATATTTGTAAATCAAACAAATTTTACAAAAATGCCAGAAAATTCCACCGCTCTTTCATCCAAAAGGAACCAAAGCAAGCTGTGCTGCCTCTGGAACGTGAAGGAAGCAGGAGGCCACTAACAATACTTTGTACAGCTCCCCACAACGATCACACCATTCCCTCCCCTTCATAGCCTTTGCAACTAAAGCTTTCAGCCTTCTCTTTGCCTGAAAGCTAATGTGTTTTTTGTGTCTTTTTATACTCGGTAATTTTATTACAGAAATTTTATTCTGGAGGGAGATTGAACAAAGCAATTTAAATGCACTCAAGAGTCACGATCAACAGTGAATTCCGGCGAAGGGATGAGTTGCTTTATCTTCATTCCTCTGTTTATTTAGTTAGCGGAAAAATCAGGATGATGTCTTTTCAAAGGAATAGATACGATTCAAGTTTCCTGCGTTCCCTACTTTAAAATGGCAATTACGGTCGCTCTGATTAAGTGCACCCTCGGAAGGGAATTTATCCATGTCTAGCACTTATTAGTAAGGCAAGGCGAAATAATTAAGTCCTTGAGTTTCGCAGTTGAGAAGATGACAGATCCACTGCTTTATTGCTCATTATGTTATAGTATTAAGCCCTCTTATTTTAATTCTTCTGCCCACTTATTGTTTATATAAGTACCCTAGATATCCTTTTGTGTTAGAATCAATTTCTGTAATGTTATAAGAATATTTCCCCCCCCCGAATGGTAGCATTATGGCAGTTGTATTTGAACTTTCTATTTTCATGGAACTCTAACTCAGAGCCAGACTAGACATTAAACATGACACAAGTTAGGATATGGGTGCTGTAGTGACTCATTATCACACTGAAGAAGAACGGAACAATTTACCTCAAAATCCCTTTGTGGCTCTATTGGGCTGTGGAGTGCTGTGAGGGGACAGGAGGATCTTCTGGTTTTCTCTAATGCCATTTTTGCCAGCAAAAAATCCTGCAGCCAGAGAAAAGGGCAAACAGGGCACCCCTCACTGGACTGGTGGTGGTGAGGAATGGAGGGGAAAGGCCAGCCAATCAATGTCACACCAATGTCACACCATCAAGACAAAAATGACTTCCTTGTATTAGGGAAATTCACCCCAAACCCTTTGGTTTAACTATAGAGTTTTGGGTAAATGTTAGAGCATTGCCCTGACAGGATGATGTCACTTCCAGTGTGACCTGGAAGTGATGTCATCCTGTCAGGGCAATGCTCTAACATTTACCCAAAACTCTATAGTTAAACCAAAGGGTTTGGAGTGAATGTTGGCATTGGCATGACACCTAAATGGTGTCTCTGTCCCCTGCAGTTTCCCACCAGTTGCCGGTGTTTCTTGGGGGAGGGGGGGCATTTCTCCTCCACAATATTTTACTATACATTTGGTGAAGTAAAATATTGTTGAGGAGAAATACTCCCCCCCAAAAAAAAAGAAATCTAAAGACAGGAGGCATGGAATGGAAGAAACAATGATGTGATTAAAAAGCTCAGTTAAGAATCTGAGAGACGCTCAGTACCATCCTAAGACGACTTACACCTTTCTAAGTTCATTAACTTTAATGGACTTAGAAGGCTGTAACTTGGTATAAGATCTCACTAAATGTCATCTAATCATTCTGGAGATCTGCCCATCATATGATATTTTCAAATACTGGTAGAATCGAGTGTGAAAGGAATCTTTCAGGCTACCACTACCCGGCATCTGCTCCTTGATTCCGCAAAAGCTGTCCAGGGCGCATATGGAGGTACCCTCTCATGCAGTAGTCTGTGAAAATGGCCCCCTAGGGCTGAGGTAAAGAAGAAGGTTTTCTTGTCAACTGGCAATCCTAATTCAGAAGCAGGCGTACTTGTCTTTCTTCCAATGGAAAGTCATAAGTCATAATTTGTGGGGCATGCAAAGATCATATAATGCCTTGAACAAGTCTTAAATGAACACAGCAAAACAGTGTCAGGTAAAAGTGACGGGCAGAAGGCCTACATGACCAGTAAATTAGCAGCTCAGTAGATTAAAGGGGTCAGAGAAGCAGAACTGACAGATGAAAGAAAGAACATTAAGATTTTATATTCACATGAAAGGCAAGGAACTAGAATTGTTAAAGGTAACATTGGCGTTAGACAAAAAAGCTTTCTGGGTAATCACTACATACACATGTAGAAGTCTTCACAGTTCCTTACTGCCAATTCAACAAAACATAATTATTATTTCATATTTCACCTCCGCTTTTTATGACTATCCACCCAGCAAGATTTTGTCTTGGGAGCTCCTAGGCCCTTTTAAAAACTGTGTAGAAGTTTACAGTTGAGGAAAGAGAAAATGTTATAGGCCTGAGTCCCTACAGAAACATACAGAAATAAAACTTAGCTTATGCCATAGCATGTCAAAAAAAAGGTGGGCCGAGCCATCAATTTGTTTTATGACTCACATCCTTTGAGCCGCAAGGGGAATTTAAGTGCTATAGTAATTGGAGTGTGAAAGCAGGGAGAATACTCAATCAAATAGTAATATGACAACTGATTAAAGAAGAGACAGGGAAAATGAGAGGCAGATGATGGCAATAATGGAAAACAGCAACAGTGTATTAGGAAAGGTAATGCTTTTATCAGAATGATAAGGAACAGAATCCAGACAGTGGAATTTCAACAAGGGACTGCTGAAACATTCGGCACATCAGAGTGCTCTTTTTACTATAGTGTCTGTTTAAAAAATCCTGTGAAATCAAAGAAGTGACAAGTTGTCCATTAAAGGTAAAGGTAAAGGTTCCCTTGCTCGAAAGCCAGTCGAATCCGACTCTAGGGTTGCGGTGCTCATCTCCGTTTCAAAGCCGAAGAGCCAGCGCTGTCCGAAGACGTTTCCGTGGTCATGTGGCCGGCATGACTAAACACCAAGGCGCACGGAACGCTGTTACCTTCCCACCGAAGTGGTACCTATTTATCTACTTGCAATTTCTTGCTTTCGAACTGCTAGGTTGGCAGGAGCTGGGGCCAGAGACGGGAGCTGACTCCGTCATGCGGCAACCCGGGTCTTGAACTGCTGAACTACTGACCTTCCACAGCCTGCCGTTCAGCGTCTTAACCACTTGAGCCACCGCAGCACCTACACTACATACCAATGACTAAATAAACAACAAGAGAAAGACTACAAGACAACTTAATCAGAAGTCCCTAAAGTGTGTTCCCTGCCTTAGGGTTGCCAAATTACATTTTTTCTAACATTGAATTGACAAACAGAAATGTAATAGGTAAAGCTTTACTTCATCCTGGTACCTCCAGCTTTGGGGGGAAAGCTTCACTGGTTGGCTCCATGCTTCTTAGGCAACAAGGAGGAAATATCTGTGACCCAATTCTGTTTTGATACGTATAACTATGAGGCCATTCAAATGCCTAGTCTGCCTGCAATTAGCGACCCTTTGAGGGACACCCTTTTGCTTCCCTGTCATTCCAATGCTCACCAAGAGGTGGGGTTTTTAGAGTGTCATGATTCACAAAAGATGCAGTCCTGGGGCAGTGGGGATGGACAGTTCCAAAGGAACAGTTGTGCAGTTCATAATTCAAGACATGCAAATGGTATTATTACATTAAAGGTAAAGGTTCCCTTGCTCGAAAGCCAGTCGAATCCGACTCTAGGGTTGCGGTGCTCATCTCCGTTTCAAAGCCGAAGAGCCAGCGCTGTCCGAAGACGTTTCCATGGTCATGTGGCCGGCATGACTAAACACCAAGGCACACGGAACGCTGTTTCCTTCCCACCGAAGTGGTACCTATTTATCTACTTGCAATTTCTTGCTTTCGAACTGCTAGGTTGGCAGGAGCTGGAACTAGAGACAGGAGCTCACCCTGTCTTGCGGCACCTGGGTCTTGAACCGCTGAACTACTGACCTTCCATAGCCTGCAGTTCAGTGTCTTAACCACTTAACTTTAGCTGAAGTTAAAAAGCGGCTAATAGCACTGTGAAAAATATAGCAAGTAGTCCAGTCTTCTCTAGAATCCCACTCGGTGAGTTTTGTTGTTCATGACACCTCTTGCGTGGAGCTTGAATATAACACTCTTCTACAGGATTGCTGTCAAAAAGTCCTGAGGATTCATGCCCTGACCTGGATAGCCCAGGCAAGCCCAATCTCGTCAGATCTCGGAAGCGAAGCTGGGTCGAATCTGGCAAGTACTTGGATGGGAGACCTCCGTGGAATGCCAGCAGTCGGGAGGTCGGGGCAGGCTTTATTCAGCCACCGCTCTGAATATCTTCCAGGCCCCCAGTTGAGGTCAATCACCAGAGGTCGCCATGACTTCCAGGTGTGCACACACACATTAAAAAATGCAAAATGTTCTGAGGATTCTCAGCATCATGGAATGGGACTTTAAGCAACAAAGCATGTGGATGCACACAAGGAAAATGCAGAGATGTGTAGTGGAAGGATTCAGAGATTTGTAGTGGAAACATGCGCTGTGCACAGAAACTTACAATCACCTACCACTTGTAGATTGATTTAAAAAAATATATTAAAAGCCCTGCCTGCCGTCATTCAGCCCCTCACTCCTCAAAGTTTGGAAGAAAGCATTAAGATACAACAAGGAAGGGTTAAGGTAGGCAGAGTTGGCGTGGACCCCAGAGTCCGTGGAACCATTACTGAGAGTGCCAGGGTGCATCTTCACTGCTTATGGGCTACTGGCTGAATGGTAAGAAGTGCACACTTCTCCCTCATGTTTTCGTCCTAGTTGATACCTCTGCCAGGCCAGGTATGGTGTTGTTCCAATCAAGGTGCATGCCAGCCATGACTAAAAGGAACCTTCATATCCAGAGGCAGCAAACCTAGCAGGGTTAAGAGGCAGCATCAGGGGAAGGCCTTCACTTCTGTGTCCTGTTAGCTGGCCCTGTGAGGCAACTGGCTGGCCAGTTTGCAAAATAGGTTGATGGATAAGATGGACCACAGGCCTGGTCCATCAGGGCTCTTCTTGTATCCATCTTACCCTGCTGAGTTTGCCAACTCCAAGTTGGGAAATTCCTAGAGATTGGGGGGGGGGT
>NW_015161503.1:129598-135520 GCF_001447785.1 Gekko japonicus
CAGGAATGTGATGCCATAGAGTCCACCCTCCAAAGCTGCCATTTCTCCAGAGGAGCTGACCTTTGTAGCCTGGAGATCACTTGTAAATCTAGAAGAACTCCAGCTCTGCCCCCTTGGAGATTGGCAGCCCAAATTCCTGGACCCCTAACCGCCACCACCCAGGTCCGAGCAATGTCTCTGTGTGGCCTTACAGTTTCTAAACTATCAAAAGAAAGAGCTTCTTCTAAGGTACATTATGGACACCTGTGAAAACTGGAATAATAGTTTCTAGAGAGAAAAGCCATCTTACCAAGCAGGGGCAAGAGAAAAGCACTTTTATTCATTGAGAGGAAGAGGTAGATGTAAGAGTGTCCGAAGGCTCATTAAAGGAAACAGTTAATAACATTAATGACAATGAAGACAGAGTCGTAAAATATGTAATATGAAGATGCACATATCCTTTCATCCGAACAGAAGACACAGGAGCAACTTATTTCTAGGGCGGGGCATGAACCGGGAAAATGCGGTTCAGTTCATGGTTTGTGGTGTGCACAGTTCGTGAACCATGAACTGTCACAAACTTTTAAGGGATAAACAAACTGGTTCAGTTTGTGAGGTTCATGGCACAGTAGAACCACCCCTGGCATGCTATAGACACCAAACTCACAGGGAATTTCCGGCTGACTCTCCTTTACCTGCCCACCAAGTATGGTGAGAATTGGTTTAATGGTTCTGATTTATGGCCCCCCAAAGAAGGTGCCCCCAGGAAAGTGCTGTCTGGGGAAATGACAGCTGACAGGCAGTCATTTTGACAGGTGCAGGTTCAGGAGGTTCAGGAAGACATAGAATGGATCCTGTGCAAGCTAGAGACACCAATCTCACAGAGCCTTCCCCTGATGCTCCTCTACTTGCCCTCCAAGTTTGGTGAGGATTGGATTTACAGGGGCTGAGTCATGCCCCCCCAAAAAAGGTGCTCCATCCTCCATTGTTTCCAATGAAAGAAAAACACAACAGAAAAGCAAGGACAATAGAAGCCCTGCAGAACAAAATCAAAGTCCCGGAGGATCTCTGCAGTAGAAAGTGAAGGTGGGGGTGGTATTTTTGCAAGACCAGCAGAACCAGTGCAATGTACTAGTGCCCAGCAGAATCCAATGCCAATGTGGCAATGTCAGCTTAATCACAATTCAAGCAAGGAGGAGTGGGGTTGGAAGCCCAGCAGAACCAGTGCAATGTACAGAGTGCCCACCAGTACCAGAGCCACTGGCATTGTAAGCTTAAAATGACTGATCTCAAAGCACAAATTCAAGCAAGAGGGGTGGGATTTTGCAAGCTCTGTGCAGGAAAGGAACCCTGGCAAAGGGGCAGGGAGAACCCTTGAAACCGACATGACTAGTTTGAAACTGACAACAGTGTTTTCAAGGCTGGGCGATTCCACCCCTCCCATTGTTTTGAAGTTTGCTAAACATTTTGTTTGAGCAGAAACAGTCTGTCTGGAAATGTATCTATTCACAAACGAGCACAGACCTCCATCAACACCTTGAAAGTTTGTGTAAACCAGCCAAAATTCATCACAAACATTAGCCTGTGAGCGGGTTCATGCCCATCCCTACTTATTTTCAGTGTGGTGTAGTGCTGGAGTAGGATCTGGGAGACCAGGTTTGAATCCCCACTCTGTCATGGACGCTTTCTGGTTACCTTGGGCCAGTCTCAATTTAGTCTCCTCTGCCTTGCCTCGTTGTTGTGAGGATAAAATGGATGAGAAAAGAATGATGTAAGCTGCTTTGGGTGCCCATTAGGGAAAACAGCTGGATATAAATGTAGTATATAAATTGCAACCACTCACACTGTTATTGAAAGGCTACATGGTGAATAGCTGTAACCTGGATGGCCCAGGCTAGCCCTATCTCCAATGTTCCCTCTAAGCTGCAGAATCTTGTGAGCAAAAATTCTACCTTGTGAGCTATTGGCATTAAAATTGTGAGCAAGCAATTTGGCTACTGCAAAAATTAGTTTGCTCTGGAGCCATCCTTCCTGAGCTAAGAAAAAAATCTGTGAGCCAGAAGCTAAAAAACTGTGAGCTAGCTCACACTAACTCAGCTTAGAGGGAACACTGCGTCATCACATCTCGGAAGCTAAGGAGGGCTGGCCGTGGTTCATACATAGGTGGGACATCACCAAGGAAGTCCAGCGGCAGAGCTAGGCAATGGTAAACCATCTCTGTTCATCTCTTGCCTTGAAAGCCCTGTGGGGTTACCGTAAGTCAGTTGCAACTTGATGGCACTTTCCCCCAACACGGGGCAAGTGATCCATTTCAGTAGTCCCCTATATTATTCCTCTCCTACTCAAAGCTGATTTTCCTGTTGAGTTTTTCAGATGTCCCTGCAACTAATTCTTCCATAAAGCTATACAGGAGGGCAATGCATACTTGGCTCAGTTATGTGCAGGGGTCATTTAGTAGAAAAAGAGCTAGGGGAACATTAGCATATCTCATTAGCATATGCCACACCCCCTGACATCAGGGGCCCGGCGGTGGACCTGCAAGGCCAGCGGGAGTGCGAGGAAGCCCCGCCAAGGCCCTCCCTGGCCCCAGGCAGGCAGGGGTGGAGAGAGGCGGGGAGGAAGCAACTTACCCTCCCTCTTCTCCTGCCTCCTCCTGGCTGAATGAGGGCTGGAAGCGGGGCGGCCGGAAGCAGGGGGCGGGGCTTTGTCATGTGCCCCGCCCCCCGTACCTCACCCGGGGAAACTGCGATCCCCCGTGATCCCCCCCAAAATGACCTCTGGTTATGTGACCCTCACAACAACTTCCAGAATGGTAAAGTATCTGAGCAAACTGGATATTGAGCCAAATGATCTTCACTCAACCACAGGCACAATTTGCATGAATTGTTTCATGGTTGTAGAGGGAGGTCCTCTTGACCCTTTAACCAATTCATTATTTAAGGTGGTGCTTTCATCATGAAGCATTTTGAAGAGCACCAGACAGAAGGTCCAGGCTACAGGTGGGCACTTCAACAGGCAAAGGATGCCATGTAGGACCTTCATCTTGCAGTGAATTTATTATTTCACATGTTGGGGCAGCAAGCCAAGGGAGACTGATGGTAAAGATCCAAGTCCTCCATGTGTAGTTCTATCTTCTACAGTGCATACCTCATTCACTAGAAAACTGAGCAACAATTAAGAATATATTTGCTGCCATGTGTGATCAGACCAGTGGTCCATCTAATCAAGCATTCTGTTTCAGACAGGGGCCAACCAGATGCCTCAACAAAGCCCACAGGTAGGGCATGCAGCTAGCCCATGTTTCTGCTGCCCCCCAGCACTGGTATTCAGAGGGTTTCTGCCTTCGAACAAGAAGGCTCTATTTAGTCATTGCAGCTAATGGATGAGAGGATAACAAAGTAAGCCATTTCGAGTTCCCGCTGGGGAAGAAGGTGCGATATAGACCAAGGGTTTTTTTAAATCTCCCTTAGTTCTCTTTTTCTTTCTTAATGACAGAGGGATGCCACAGCTATCTGCTAGACAGGGAGGAACCTGGGAAAGACTCAACCAACAAAAGTTCACCCTGCAGGTGCTGGCAATATGCACCAGCAGTGGTGACAGCTGTTCCTTCTGCATCTAGAAGAGACTGCTGGAGAGAGAGATGCCTATAAAAAGCTGGGTTTGCATTCAAGCCCCGCTCCCGCTGTGTGTGGGAAACATTCCCATTGGGGGAGTCTAGCAAATTACAGTACCAAAAAATAACCCCTTGTCCTTTGGTGCTCAAAGGATCTGCTAACTTAAGGAATGGACTGCCTTTTGAAATTTTGCTTTCTCCATCCGTCATTCTGCACATAGCCTTTTCCTGATGGGATATTTGGTTTTTCTGCAGTGTATAAGACACAGTCTCTCTCTCTCTCTCTCTCTCTCTCTCTCTCTCTCTCTCTCTCTCTCTCTCTTTCTCTCTTCTCTCTCTCTCTCTCTCTCTCTCTCTCTCTCTCTCTCTGTCTTCCCCATTTCTCATCAATCATCTTCATTTCCTGACTCCAGCCTTTTAAAAATTGAAGGCCCGTTGAACAGACGAGCACAGGGTACCTTAATAATTGGATAATTGTTCAGATAATTATTAAAATAATAAATCCTTCCGATCCTCTTTAAATAATTCATACGAGCCTTTTAATACACTCTGCTGATGGCTTTGCTCTAACTCCGGAAATCCCATTGCATTGGGTGAGCGTGCAAAATAAACTTCCGATAGCACACGGCATATCAATGGGTAATCTATATTAACCTGCTATCCTTTATATCCTTCTGTTGAGAAGCCCCTTGGAGCAATGGGGTATCCATCCCACTACCAGGTAGAATTAGGAGCTGCGGTGGCTCAAGTGGTTAAGATGCTGAACTGCAGGCTGTGGAAGGTCGGTAGTTCAGCAGTTCAAGACCCGAGTGTGCCGCATGACGGAGTGAGCTCCTGTCTCTAGTTCCAGCTCCTGCCAACCTAGCAGTTCAAAAGCAAGAAATTGCATGTAGATAAATAGGTACCACTTCAGTGGGAAGGTAACAGCGTTCCGTGCGCCTTGGTGTTTAGTCATGCCGGCCACATGACCACGGAAACGTCTTCGGACAGCGCTGGCTCTTTGGCTTTGAAACGGAGATGAGCACCGCAGCCCTAGAGTCGAACTCGACTGGCTTTCGAGCAAGGGAACCTTTACCTTTTTACCAGGTAGAATTAGCTATTCCCTTTTCCCAGGGAATCCTGTAATCTGTAGACTTGGGCAGGTGATTCGAGATAACTTCTAGCACCTGCATGAAACTATAGTTCCCATGATACTTTGGGTGACAGCTGAGCTTAACCAATACGTTCCATATTTAGTACTGAACTTTCCATATTTAGCAATGGCAAAAAAGCTTCTGTTCAGTCACTGAAAGAGAGTCAAGCTGGCATGTTGGCTTTGGGTTTGAAACATCTGCACAGGCTTCCAGTTGTTTTCCAGATTCAGTTCAAGGTCTTAGTTTTAGCCTTTCCACCCCTAGCAAGAGCGGTGCACAAAAAGAAACAGAGAGAGTGCATTGATAATTGGAAATAAAGTAAGTTGGATTCGGGAGCCAGCTATAGCCATTTCCATTGCTTTCAATAGGAAACACATTTCTGGATGCAATTCCTCCCCCACCCTCCAGCCCCAGATTTCAGGCAAGTAAAGTGAAGCATGTTTGCTTTATAGGTAATTAAAATTCTGATTGAAGAGTGAGTGAGCTGTGTGTGTGTGAATTGGCCAGTGAATGGACTTTGCCTTCCTTTCTTAGGGCAGGAAAAAGATCAGGCCCCTGATTAACCGGACCGGGGGGGGGGGGTAGCTTGCTGGTCCAGGTGCCATTTTTGGCCAGCGTTCCCTGTTCCCACATGACTTGTGTGGTCCCCTCTGTCCTTTCTCCTGGCCACTCAATCAGGCGGCTGCCCAGGCTGTCCTTGGGGGAGGGGCCCAGCAGGCAGACCTGAGGTGGCCAGTTTTCATTCCGGTCTGCCTGCCCAGCTTAAAGGTACCCCCTCTCGGGCCAGGGCTAGGGCCACATTCTTCCTCAGTGGCTTTCTTCCTCAGCAACACAGACCGAGGGTGCTAAGCCCCACCCCTCTCTGTTTTCCCCCTCAAACTAGGCCTGATAGGAGAATTCAGTGGGCTGGGAGGAAATGCTGAAAGAACAGGAGTAGTGTGCAGAACATGGGAAGGTGTAGCTTCTTGGAACTGTGCTCTCCGGTCATGCTGAAAATGAGATCCACACCTGCTCATAACTCTTCCAGCACAAACTGCCAACGTGTTCGGGATCTGTACATGAATAATCTCTAGCCAGGATGGGCCAGTCTCATTAGATCTCCGAAGCTGAGCGAGATTGGCCTTGGCTAGTCATTGGATGGGAGACCTCCAAGGAATATCAGGTTCATGACCAGGCACGTAGCTAGGATTTTATTTT
>NW_015161503.1:135672-146177 GCF_001447785.1 Gekko japonicus
GGGAGGGAGCCAGGCTGGATAGATGGGCGTGCCTCAATCTCTGGGATTTCTCAAGTGATCTGAAGCCCCCAGCCCTCCCCCTGTTTACTTTCCCCATCTCCTCCTCAAGCACACACATACACAGAGACCCCCCAGTCAGCTTACTGTCAGGAGGCGAGGCCAGGGCCCGCCACATTGAGCGACCCCTGGGAAGAGAAGAAGGCAGGTGGATTGGCCAATGCAAGCTGGCGAATGACAGAGGAGCCAGCCGCAACCAGTTGCAAGCAGGACAAAGGAGACCCGATCCAGAGACGTCCCCACCACCCCGAGATGTCCCAGCAGCCCAAGGAGGGAAAATGGGCAGAGTGCAATTATGGCCTCTACGCAGAGGAGACCGGGGAGGAGAGGGGTGGAAGGATGGGTGGGGCCGTGTGGGAGGCCCATTGGCTTGCCTGAATAACGAGGAGGGTGTAGAACATGACCGGGGATGCTACGTCAAGGATGATGGTGCGAGAGGGGAACAAGCTGTGAAGTGGGAAGACGCTGAGGCTCCCTAGGTAAAGAGAGAACGGCCGATGTCCCGGTTGCCGAGGAGCCTAAGCCCAGCTGCGACCTAACACTTGCCCCGAACCTCATCCTTGAAGGGGTTCGCTCCGTGAAGTAATGGGGTAGCAACCCGCTAGTCTGAGGGACTGTCTTGCCCAACCTCGCCTTTCCCAGCTGAAAAGACGCGCTCTACCCTCAACCCTTGGGAATGGAGTCTGGAGCCTCTGACACTTACTTGTCATTCTCAGGCTCACTCTCAAAGCTGATGCTCTACCGGAGCACGGTAGCACCCAGGGAGGAGAAAAGAGCAGGTGGCGGTGGTACAGTGGCTACGGGCCTGGTCGCGATATGGAGGCAGGCAATGGCAAACCACTCATGAACATCTCTTGCCTTGAAAACCCCACAGGGTTGTGAAAAGTCAGCTGTGACTTGACGGCACTTTCCACCCCCACATAACAGCAACGTGAGATCTTTACGCAGTATACCCACCTGTCAGCACTTATTCAATGGGTTTTGGCCATTCATTTCCAGTTGGGCGTGCTCCTCACCTATTCTATATTCATTTTATTCTATCCTGAGCTCTAGTAATAAAACACACACCTATTTCTTGATGACTTTGTCTTTTGATGTATATTAGGTGTTATTTCTATGTTTCTGTGAGGGGCTTCGAGCCCTCTCTTTTTTGTGCAGGTAAGCACTACGGCACAATTTTAATTGATAAATACAATATTGTGTGACCTTCTGTTGGTCTTCTACAATAATTTTGGCTCTGAGTTTCTTCTACTTCCTGCTTGTGATCCTTTTCATCTTTTGTGGAGCGCATCCCTCTTGCATTGTATGCTCTTCAGTTCTTCGAAAGACATTCATCTTGCCAGGGTGGAAACGCCTAGCTGAAGAGTAAACGCACTCCATGGCAGAGGAAGACTTCCAAAATGAGTGCAGATGAAAAGAAGGTGCAAAATCCAACCTTTCTTCTCCTTCACTTCTTTGTATGTATGATCACGTACATGCATAGAGCCTGCAATTGAGGATGTACTCCTGAACAAACTACTACTAAAGTCTTTCTCTTTCTCTCCTGTGGGAAGTTCTGCCCATCTAGATGCATATGTATTAATTGGTTTGTTCTATTCGGTAAAATGGATGTGAACAAATTTGGATCTGCATTATACCTGAGTGAGATCTCCCCCTAGTGTGTGAATAACCACAATCTATTATACCAGAGATATGTAACCTTTCTAGCCTGAAAGCTAAAACCCCAAATGTCTACCTGTCAAGATGGGATGTGCTGGCAAAAGTGGGGGGTGGGGAATGAGAGGGGCTGTACTTCAGTGGCAGAGTATCTGTATGGCATGTGGAAGGTCCTAGATTCAATCCCTGGCATCTCCAGTTAAAAGGATCAGTTAATAGGTGAGGTGAAAGACCTCTGCCTGAGACCTTGAAGATAATATAAATGACATAAGAGAAGACATGATGGGTCAGGCCAATGGCCTATCCAGTCCAATTCAGTGGCTGAAACCCAGGTGGCCATCAGGAGGTCCACCAGCGGGGCCAGAACTCCAGAAGCCCTCCCACTGTTGCCCCCCAAGCACCAAGAATACAGAGCATCACTGCCCCAGATATAGGCTGCGATCACACACTAAATAATCCACTTTCAATCCACTTTCGATGCACCTTCCAACTGGATTTTTGCCAGTCCACTCAGTAAAATCCAGTTGGAAAGTGCATTGTAAGTGGATTGAAAGTGCATTATTTCATGTGTGCGACCACAGCCGTAGTGTTCCATCTATTAAGTGTGGCTAGTTCACTACCGAGAATCACAATACCATGTTAGTCTGTTTTTAGCAAAAAATAAACAGGGGTTTAGTGTCACTTTAACAACTAAGAAACTTCTTCAGATGCTGATGGTGGGCTGTAATCCGTGAATGTTTATGCTGGAATAAAACCTTTTAAAAATGTTTTAATTAAATTTATATATAATGACAAAATTTTTAACATAATTTAAAGTTAGGCAGCATCAATAACAAGAATAAAACCTTGTAAATCCCTAAAGTGCCACTAGATTTCTGTTTGTTTTTACTAAAGTACATTTTGCTGAAATCACTCTCCGTCTGCGTACTTTTCACCTCTTGAAACTGTCTGTGCTTGTAGCCACCACCATTTCCGGCAGCAGTAAACTCCACATGTTAATTACTCTTTGAGCAAAGAAGTAAGGGTTGAGTAGACAATACTGACTTTGATGGATCAAGGATCTGGTTCAGAATAAGGCCGCTTCATGTGTGTTCATGAGACAGGAGCTGGCCAGGTGCACCGGGAACAACAGGAGCCCCAGCTGGACTGCAAGCGCTTCAAGGTTTGCCCGTGGCCATTTAGTAGAGAACCAGCCCAGGAGGCCAAGCAAAAGGAGAGGGCCCATTGCACAGTGGTACAGCTGTGCAGAAGATCCCAGGTTCAATTCCCCGCACCTACAATTAAAAGGGATCAGGCAGCAGGTGGTGTTGAAAGACTTCAGCCTGAGACCCTGGAGAGCTGCCACAGGGCAGTATCCAGGATTTTTTACTTCGGGGGGGCATTTAAATAAGTCAGGGGGCACTGTGTCAGGAGCAATGAGAGAGTGAAAGTTTTTAAAAGTGACAAAAGAGAGAGACTTATTCAATGGGTTTTGGCCATTCATTCTATTCTATATTCATTTCATTCTATCCTGAGCTCTAGTAATAAGACACACACCTCTTTCTTGATGACTTTGTCTTTTGATGTATGAGAAAAATAAAATAAACTGGCTGGGTGGGAAGTCGGGAGGCCTGGATGGTAAGTTGGGGGGCCTGGCCCCGAGATGCCCCACTGTAGCTATGGGCCTGAGCTGCTATCAGTCTGAGTAGACAATACTGACCTTGACAGACAAAGAGTCTCATTCAGTATATGGCAGCTTCATGTGTGTACTCATGCGTGTGGCTCAAAATGAGGCACACTGCAGTTTGGCACACACACTAGGGGTTGCCGATAGGATTGTGAACTCAGGCTTGGGAAATTCCTGGAGATTTGGGGGTGGAGCCCAGAGAAGGTACAGTTTAGGGAGGGAAGACAGCTCATTGTGGATTTGATGCCATAGAGTCTGCCCTCCAAAGTTCCATTTCATCCAGGGGACATCTTAGGGTTGCCAACTCTGGGTTAGGAAATTCCTGGTGGTAGAACTTGGAGAGGGCAAGCTTTGGGGTTGGGAGGGACCTCAGCAGGGTAAAATGGCATAGAACCCACCCTTCAAAGCAGCCATTTTCTCCAGGGGAACAGATCTCTCTAGTACGGGCATCAGTTGTAATTCCTGGAGATCTCCAGGCACCTCCTGGAGGCTGGCAACCCTATGATATCTGTAGTCTGTAGGCCAGTTGTAATCCTGGGAGAACTCCAGGCCCCACCTGGAGGTTGGCCACCCTAGTTGCCAGCCTCTGTAGTATGGCCTTCAAAAGCCTTTGACTTTCTCAGATCCTTAAATCTCATTCATGTGCCAATTATGCCATTGCCACCCTTCTTCTTTAAAAAAAAAACCCCTTGCGTTGGATCACTCCCCCTGAATGTCCTCTTAATTGTTCCGGAAGCCTCTTTCAACTCCGTCAGCTTTCTCAGTGGGCTTTCGCCATTATTGGAAAGAAACCAAGAAGAGAGGGAGATTTTTTTAATGGCAGTGAATTTCCCAAGAGTGGGAGAGGGGTTTATTTTGATCAGTCTAGATCATTACAGCCAGCTCCTTCACCAGCCTCCAAGACAGAAAGCTATCAGCTTTGTTAACCTTCCTATGAAGCCACTGACTGAGGTAGCCCAACATCTTCTCGATCTCAAAAAACAAGGATCTAGAAGACATGGGGGAAATCGGGAGATGCTGTGGGTCAAAATGCGGCCACGCAGCAAGTGGTGGGAAATTGATGAATACAACCGGGGGAAAGGGAAGAGCGAGGGCGGTGCAGCTGCTTCTGGGAAATCGGTCTTCCTCTCTCTTAAGTCCCCAATATGTTGCTTACAATTTACTTCTGGTAAACTGTAGCCCATCCATGGTTCTTAAGACCCTTTTTATATTTTAAAAAAAAATCCCTTTAAGGAGTAACAACTCATGCAGCCTTGTCTGACAGTGCATATTTAATTAAAATAAATTATTTTGCGTTCCCCAACTAGCCAGGGTACTTTGTAATCGCATTAGGGCCCTTCACAGCACAAGGTGCTGGTAGATATTGTCACACCTTGCAAATGCGAAGGCTTGTCCTGAAAGCCATTTCTTCACATTTAAATTATAGACTAAGGAGGTTAGAGTAGCCGCAAGCTTTTGCCAGAACAGAGCTGCGTGTATCTATAAATAGCTTCCTCAGCAGCAAAGGTGAATACATGTCTCAAAAGATATCGTACGTTCCAAATGATATCTTACGGTTTACAGCGTAAGGAGTTTGCAGACCGACCTGCTATTGGAGCACAGAAATCATCACGATGTAAGTCAAGTGGCGACGAAAGAGGGAGAGTTTGTATATGCGTCCCTTTAGTCAAACCCTGGTTGAGATCCAAGCTGTGAACTCTGTGGAGAAAATTGTTCAAGGAGTGGTCTTTCCCCACAGGTTTCCTATAGGGATGAGTGAAGCCCTGAAGTTCCATCATGTGGTAAAGAGTTACAAAGGACAATATAGTTAAGGAAGGGTTAATGTTTGGAAGGGGGCCATCTGCCCCCTGGAGGTGTCTGGGTAGAAGAACCTGCAGGGTTGTTAATATGTCTGCTGAGATTGTTGCCCTTAGGGTCTGGAGGCCCAAGTGGTATTATTTGTAAATAAACCTGCTGAGTTCCTTCACCAGTGGTTGGCATCAATTCTTGGGGGATCCTGGAGGATCATCCTAATTTACCATTTGGAATTTAGCCTTTCTCAATTTCTGGGCGTTTAATCTGAAGTCTTGAATGGACTTCCATACAGCAGAACCTCAGAAGTGGAGAAGGAATGATCTACCATTTGTCTCCCCTCCCCTCTTTTATGTATTTTTCCTTAATGCCTGTGGACGATACACAGAATGGGGAGGGGAAAATTTAGGGCCAAACAATACATTTGTGTTTTTAATGAGTTGAGGCTAGGGAATGTGTAATCTGGCCCTTAGACGTGGTTCTCCAAGTGCCAGGATCAAGACATTACCCAGAAGCTTCTAGAAATGAGCCAGGCATTTACCAATTCAACTCAAAGTACCAGGATCAAGTCTCAGATTCTAACTTGATTGGACCACATATTTTAAATGCCTTGGAATGGGGTTCAGTCCAATGAGCAGTCTGAGGGAGTTGGGATCAGTGTTCCCTCTAAGCTGAGTCAGTGTGAGCTAGCTCACAGTTTTTTAGCCTCCGGCTCACACATTTTTGTCTTAGCTCAGGAAGGATGGCTCCAGAGCAAACTAATTTATGCGACAGCCAGATCGCTCGCTCACAACTTTACTGCCAGTAGCTCACAAAGTAGGATTTTTGCTCAGAAGACTCCACAGCTTAGAGGGAGCATTGGTTGGGATCATGTTTCAAGCATGCGATCTGGTCTCATCCCTGTTTTTTTTAACATCATCATCATAACTATTACTATTATTATTTATTTGATTTATTAATTGCCCTATCCCAGCTTACACCAGGCTCTGGGCGACGTACAAGGGGCAAAATGCCATAGAACAAGATACAAATATCCATATACGGTTGATAAGAACTAAAACGTGAGTAAAAGGATCCAAGGTGGTGACTTACACATTTCTATTCCAATTCCGGATTGCTTGGCCATTTAGTGGGAAGGGGAGAGGGAACTTAAACAAAGTATACTGGGGGGAGGGGAAGGGTGCCAGCCAATGCAACTTGTTGTTGTTGTTCAGTCGCACAGTCGAGTCTGCCTCTTCGCGACCCCATGGACCAGATCACGCCAGGCTTTCCTGTCTTCCGCCATCCTCTGAAGTTTGCTCAATTTCATGTTCGTTGCATCTATGACACTGTCTAACCATCTCACCTTTGCCGTCCCCTTCTTCTTTGACCTTCATCTTTTCTCAGCATCAGGGTCTTCTCATTTGGTGGCCAAAGTATTTGAGCTTCAGTTTCATTATCTGGCCTTCCAGGGAACAGGGAACAGTCAGGGTTGATGTCTTTTACGATTGACTGATTTGATCTTCTTGCAGTCCAATTCTACGGGCCCCCAAACAGGTTGCCCCTATCCCTTCCATTGCTCTCTATGGTGGGGAAAAAAGCCATTTTCTCCAGGTGAACCGATCTCTGTCTCCTGGAGAACAGTTGTAATCCCAGGATATCTCCAGGCAGCACCTGGAAGTTGGCAACACTTGCTGAAGACCAGCCTATCACCTACATTGCAGCCTCTTGTGAACATTTTTCCCCCACTCCTCTTCTGGAGACTCTAAACTTTTTTCTTATACAGCATTTTTAATCTGAAGAACCTTTATTTGTTCACCTGTGATAAGTGGTGAATTAGGATTCCAGTAAGAATTTTCAGTTTAAAGGGATTATATTGAACTTTTTCATGAGAAGTATTAATTAGCTGGCATTTTACAAACTCCAGAGAAATCAGAGGGAATTATGACTATGTAAATGTTTAGAAAGCAAATCTATATTCCACCACCACCCCACTCATTAAGGTGAAAAAATTGTTTACTGCTACTATGGAGTACAATGCAGTCTTTTCCAGCAACTGGTTAAAATTGTCGACTACCTTATGGAACCATAAGAAAGCAGTACGAGATTTTTTTTTTTAAAAAAAATGAAACTGTAACCTTAAAATGAATTTCTTGAACTATGGTAATGTGTATTAAAAGGGCATACAGCAAATAGATCTTTATGGAATTTGGCCAGTTCTGATTCCTAAGAACCACTGCCTTGGAGTGCCATTCATCATCAATGTACCCTTGTCCCACATACGGTTTGGGGCCTTCTCCATTATTTCCCAGACCATCTGAAATTGTTTTTCCAAGGAGATGAAGAGGGGGCCTTCTTTGCTGTTTTTAGAAGATGTTCTAATATGGGGTTGCCAACCTTCAAGTGGTGGTTGGAGATCTACTATTACAATTGATCTCCAAGCAATGGAGATCAGAGAAAATGGCCACTTTGGAAGGTGGACTCTATGGCATTATACCCCATTGAAGTCCCTCCCTTCCCCAAACCCCGCCCTCCTCAGGCTCCATCCCAAAAATCTTCAGGTATTTCCAACTCAGAGCTGGCAAACCTGTTCTAATATCATTCTGTACCAGTTCCTGGATTGTGGATTGTGATTTCACTGCTTTTATATGCTGCTGGTGATATATATAAGCTGAAATCAAAGCTGAGTCTCTGCACAGCAGAATTCTACAGTTTGGCAGCTTGAGGAATAAATTCACACTGAGGCTTATTACTCAGAAAAGGAATAGAAGTTCTTTATTGTAAGAGAATGCCGCACGAAATAGGAAAGGCAGGTATGACGATCTTGCCCTCTTCCCTCCCTCACACACAGGATTTTCCTTTATGTCTACTTTCTTGCTGAGCAGCCCCTTTATCTATTTTCTTCTTATTGGTTTGTCTATGGCTATCCCAACCAGTCACTTTCTTTCTATCTATCTATTTGTCTGTCTGTCTATCTATCTTGATGCTGGCCCAGCCTGTGGGACTGAGGGACGAGACAAAATCACCTTCTTATATTCTGTTTTTTAAATGGCACGCGAGAGGCTTTTTAAAAGTTCAAAATAAACAAAATGTTTTATTTAGCCTGGAGGAGAAAAGATCAGGTGGAATCAGGTGGAAGATGTATGAGGTGAACAGATAATAAAACTGAGGTAACTTTGTATTCACACAAACACCAGATAATTTGTTGTCAAGAAGTGTTTCTGCTATTCAACAGGGTCTTTAAAACTTTAAGAAAAGAGGCTTTCTTTTCAGTTTCTGCTTAAACACTCAAGCATAGATTTCTGACTTTCACCAATGCATGAGGTTTAGAAGGCAGGAACATACAAACAAGTTCCCCAAACCCTTCTTTATACACAGACCAGGGATAACAGGGATTTGCTAGAAGCTATTTTCCTTCTTAACTGGGCAGGAATCACTTCTCTTTACTTGTTCACTTTTTTGGTTTGAATGAGGATCCTCCCGAACTTCCTTCCCAGCCTCACTCTGATAGCCTCCTTCCCAGGCCACAGTCAGTGCTTAACTGTCTCTTCTTCAACTGCCAGTCCCCAACTGTCATTCGTTCAAAGGGCCTGTCATGCAAAGGTTCTCAGACTTTGTTAGGCATTAACCCTTGACATTCTGTCACAGTAAGGTAAAGGCTTCTAACTATGTATCTAAACTAGGATAGACAGAGATTGTAGAAAGCATGATCAGGCCTCCTGGTAGACAAAGGAAGAAAGGGAAGTGACTGGAAGGGGAAGGAAACCCTACGAATAGCATTCTGGGTAACAAAGGGACAGCTGCAGGTGTAGACAAAGGAAAGGATAGGAAGCGCATTATCTATCCCTTTACTGAGTCTCTACTGCCTTCCCCGAGACTCCCATGCCTGTGCTAGCATTAAGCAACATTGAATAGTTCATTCCCTCCAACATGCATCCCCTTCAGCATTTGGAGAAGATGTAGGTGGTGTGTGAGCGCATTTGTGTGTATAAATCAACACTGCTGTCAGATTTATAGTCTGATTTTACATCAGTCCCAAATTTGGTGAGACATCATGTTAGCAGCCAAGAACATACATGGTTTCATGCAGATCCAGACTTGATTCTGTTTTTCAGGCGGGGGGCTTTTATTACAAAACTTGACTGCTGTGCAGTGCTCCACATGGAATCTCTTATGTTCTTATGTTCTTATAACCAAGCAGATCTCCCACTGAATGTGGCAGACCACTAAGAACTTCATCAGCTACACATACCTCACAGTTCCTAAAGTTGCCACACACAATTCATTCCAACGATTTTGAACCTACAAAGATTTACCCACTGCTAACCCTTCCCCCATCACAACATCGAGGGTTGACTTTGAGCATCCCCCTCCCTCCCCCTTCCTTCCTTCCCCTCACAATCTGTGTAAAACGCTAAGTGCAGTGTCCTTTTCTTTATTTGTTTAGATATCTGTACCCTGCCTTCCCTCTTGGAAGCTTACAAATAATAACTAAAACATGGCAGATTAAAACCAGGTAAAATAAAAAGCCCAAATTCCCGCCTCCCCCAATTGCTTGCTATTCATTTCTCATCAAAAACCCTGGCAAAAAAACAACAACCAAAGCCTTTTAGGACTTCCTGGAGGTCTCCAATGAGGAGTCTCCCCTAACTTCTTTTGGGAGCCCATTCCACAGAAAAGGCCAAGGCTCTGTTTGATGCCAAGAGGACCACTCAGGGAGAGCCACCAGTGGTAGCTTGAAGACAACAGCTGAAACACAGAAACATATGGGCAAAGAAGGCCAGTCAGTTATGCAGCCCCCCAGGTAGGAACTGGAGTTCTTTTGAAATTACAACTGATTTCTAGGTAACAGAGATCAGTTTGATAAAGTTTGATAAAGGAACTTTGATAAAGTTCCTCATCAAAGACTCCTAAATAAGCTCAAAAATCATGGAATAAAAGGACAAGTCCTTTTGTGGATCAAAAACTGGCTAATTAATAGAAAACAGAGAGTGAGTATAAATGGGCAATTTTCTCAGTGGAGGGTGGTAAGCAGTGGGGTACCACAGGGATCAGTACTCGGTCCGATGCTTTTTAACTTGTTCATTAATGATTTGGAGTTGGGAGTAAGCAGTGAAGTGGCTAAATTTGGGGATGATACAAAGTTGTTCAGGGTGGTGAAAACCAGGGAGGATTGTGAGACACTCCAAAGGGATCTGTCCACTCCAAAGGGATCTGTCCAAGAAAGAAGAAGAAGAAGAAGAAGAAGAAGAAGAAGAAGAAGAAGAAGAAGAAGAAGAAGAAGAAGAAGAAGAAGAAGAAGAAGAAGAAGAAGAAGAAGAAGTTAGATTTATACCCCGCCCTTCACTTGGAGTCT
>NW_015161503.1:146502-148169 GCF_001447785.1 Gekko japonicus
CTGGCCCCCACTGGTGGACCTCCTGATGGCACTGGTATTTTTGGCCACTGTGTGACAGAGTGTTGGACTGGATGGGCCATTGGCCTGATCCAACATTGGCTTCTCTTATGTTCTTATGTTCCCCAGCGACCTAAGCCTACCAGATTTTTTCACAGATTTACTCTGGTTTCAAATCTGGCCAGCATTATTGTTGGCTTCATTTATCTGTACCTGCACATGAACTATGCTTAAGGCTTGACCTCTGCTGCCACTCAGTAGGGCAGTAAAGGGAAAATAAGATAAAAATTGCCAATTTCAATTTATTACAGGTCTTTATGACCGAAGTCTTGACCAAGAGGATACCAAAGGGGGGTAAAATAGGTACATAAAATAGACATAAATATGTCAAGGTACATAATAACAGTCACATAAAACCCAGGCTGAGCCCAGAGATTAAAAATTACCTAACTACACTTGGGGCAGAGCCAACTAACTAAAATCATCCGAAGATTAAAAATCGGTGTCGAAGTTTTCATTATGTTGACAGCATGACCTCATTTCCTGTGGTGAAACCAGAAGTGATGTCATGCCAATGTGACACTCTAGGATTCACCTAAACCTCTATGGTAAAACCTGTGCCAATGATGTGATGTCACTTCTGGGTTATCCTTGTCCCGACTCATTCTCCTGTCAGGTGTCACCAGCTGGCAAACTTAAGTCTGTGTCAAGTAGTGACCCTCTTTACATTATTTTCCACTCTTCACAACTGCACACCATGAGCATTTTTAAAATATGGCAGCTGTTCCACATTGACTAATTATCTACCTAATATATTTTATCCCATGTTTTTGCCTTAGAAGCTGCAGTGCCGTTTTCTGCACAACTGCAAGTTTAGTTAGTTAGGCTGAGAGTGTGTGTCTGGAAACCCTCAGCTGACTTCATGGAAGTGTCGGGATTTGAACCCGGGTCTTCCAGATCCTAGTCCAAAACTCTGACGCTAACCACTACACTTTAAAGGCACACCAGCATCCAGTTTATATTTCACTATCATTTACGTCCAGTTTGTCCTCCATGTAACAAGATGACAATATTGAACTATAGTAACTGGCAATACTGGTTCCTTTTTTTGATAAGAATGCCCCAGGAAGAGCAAAGAGCATAAGGGTTGGTTATACAATGCCTGTTTTTGATTCAAAATTTGGCTAACGTTCTAAAAAAAACCCAGAAACAAAACTCATCAGCACCATGTCTCCTACACACCCAAATAAAGAAACCTCTGTGCTTTGCAAAATTCCACCGTGTTATTTCCACAGCTGAATGAATAATTTGTAACATCTAATTTATTCAATGTATTTAGTTTGGTTTTTCTGCTTGAGGAATATCCGCACGCTAATTACAATTGCCTACAATGCATTCATTATCCGGATTTCACAGATTCAAAACAATAGCAAGCACAGCAGGAGAAGGAAAAAGCCATTTTTTAAAATCAAGATGTCAGACCTCTCCTAAGAAACTCGCATGAGGCTTAGGGTGTGAGTGACATCCATCATCTCCACTAGGTTCGGCCCAAACCACAAGGACCCTCTGAAGTACCCATCAAATGTAAAATATCTGTCATTTCCTAAATTTGCAAAACAGCTGCCAAATTCAAAGAGAAGATGTGTGAACAGGCTCAGCAGAAAGGGAAA
>NW_015161503.1:148301-152704 GCF_001447785.1 Gekko japonicus
AGAGCAGACAGGAGTGCAGTGCAGTGCTTACATCCAGTTGAGAGAAATGTTACCGAGTGGTAGTTTTCTACAGCATGCATGTTCTTGTTTTGGAAATGGATCATCTGCAATGTCCTGTCAAATGGTGAAGAGAATCTCATTGTGCATTTGTGTTCAATCAGAAATCCATTGGCATCCTGAGCAGTGTTCCCTCTAAGCTGAGTCAGTGTGAGCTAGCTTACAGTTTTTTAGCCTCCAGCTCACACATTTTTGTCTTAGCTCAGAAAGGATGGCTCCAGAGCAAACTAATTGATGCAGTAACCAAATAACTCGCTCACACCTTTAAGGCCAGTAGCTCACAAAGAAGAATTTTTGCTCACAAGACTCCATAGCTTAGAGGGAACATTGATCCCGAGTGGCGCAATTTTTCTCACCATGGCAGAATGTTAGAGAGAAATTATACAGATGACCTGGTTATTCCACCCTGAGCCTTGTCTCACTAGGCAATAGCTTGGTCATCTGTATCATGAGGAAACCAGGGCTTTACCACATGTCACTAGCATAAGAACATAAGAGAAGCCGATGTTGGATCAGGCCAATGGCCCATCCAGTCCAACACTATGTGTCACACAGTGGCCAAAAACCAGATGCCATCAGGAGGTCCACCAGCGGGGACATGGTCTGTCCTGGGAGATCCATTTTTGTATTATTTTGAAGCACAAATGTCAGACTGCCTCAGGACACATTTTTCCTACAAAAATAGCATCCAGAACTCAGTCTCTGTGTGTGTCTTTTCCTGGATCTGTACTGTGCACCCAGGACACTGGATGTCCTGCTCTCCCCCCCTGGATTTCTGCTCTACTGCACAGGTAGCTATCACCCCAATACCCCCCTATATCTCCCATTAATCCCTTTTATTTTCTTAATTGGCCTTGTATGTGTGTGTCTTCAGGCGTGCTTATTGTATGTTAGTATTTTTATATCTTTGATAAATTCAATCTCTATATTTTACCTTTGGACTGGTCATTTCGAAAGTTCCCCTAAAGGGAAAGATCCCCGTATATATAGATAGTAGATCCTCACCAGTATTCCCCTCTTAAAAACATAAGAACATAAGAGAAGCCAAATGTTGGATCAGGCCAATGGCCCATCCAGTCCAACACTCTGTCACACAGTGGCCAAAAATACCCGGTGCCATCAGGAGATCCAGTAGTGGGGCCAGGACACTAGAAACCCTCCCACTGTTTGCCCCCCAAGCTTCTTGCTGAGGCCTGCCATTTAGCTAAATTCCCCTAGAAACTGAAGGCAGCGATTCAGCTGCCTTAAAATCTACACTGGTAGGGGTAACACTATTGCCCCCGCCGCCCCAAGCACCAAGAATACAGACAGAGTGTTCCATCTGTACCTTGTGGCTAATAGCCACTGATAGACCTCTGCTCCATAAGAACATAAAGTTGTATGGAAGAATGTGCTGTCTAACTGACATCCATATTCATTCCAACAATGGATGTATCAGTTCATGGTGTGTGGTATGTGCCATGAACTGGCTGCTGACTTATGGTGACCCAATGAATTAATGAGCCCTGACCAGGATATTCCGGGCTCGCCCGATCACATTAGTTGGGTTGGCTGTGGTCAGTATTTGGATGGGAGACCACCAAGGAATACCAGGGTTGCGACGCAGAGGCAGGCAATGGCAAATCACCTCTGAATGTCTCTTGCCTTGAAGGCCCCATGGGGTCGCTGTAAGTTGGCTGTGACTTAAGGGCAAAAAACCCCAAAACAATTAATAACAATTAATAACCATCGTAAGTTGGCTGTGACTTAAGGGCAAAAACCCCCAAAACAATTAATGACCACCAAAACTGTTATCATTGACAGCATTGCTCAGATCTTGCAGTATTACAGCCATAGCTTCCTTGATTGAGTCAATCCATCTCAGGTTAGGTCTTCCTCCTTCCAGTTACTACTGGAGTGAATCTCCATGTGGGAAGTGGGTTTCCTGTATTCACCCATTCAGACCACATCACCACATTCAAAAGAAGAAGGAAACTGTACTTTTGTATAAGAATGGTTTATGACACTGGGGTACAATTCAAACACTGCACCATTGTTTGTGCCAATTGTAGTTTAGAATGGAGGAGGAGGAGATGATTGGATTTACACCCCACCCTTCACTCGGAGTCTCAGAGCTGCTTAAAACTCCTTTCCCTTCTTCTCCCGACAACAGACACCCTGAGAGGTAGGTGTGGCTGAGAGAGCTCTTTCGAGGACTACTCTTGAGCGAACAGCTCTGAGAAAATGTATGACTGACCCAAAGTCACCGAGCTGGCTGTGTGTGGAGGAGTGGGGAATCAAACCTGGTTCTCCCAGATTAGAATCTGCACTCTTAACCACTACACCGAACTGGCTCAAAATTATGGTTTGAATAACAAATAGTGCTACAAGAAAATCATGTCCCAAAGATGCTTATCTGTGATTTCCTCCACATTTATTCAGCAGTCATAAATGCATTCATGTTTCTGTGGTGCAGCAGCCCCTGGAAGAAGAGTAATGGTTATGACTCTGGTCTGCCAGCCAGCACAATGTGCAGAACCAGAGCCAGCCCAGGTAGTAAATCCGCTTCAGGGTTTTTCTGATTCTGGCTTGTGCCAGGTAGATCACTAGAGAAAATTTCACATTTCTCATCCCTGTGTTTCAGTGCTCACTTTGATCAATGACCTCGCTGGCAGAAAGCTACCTGCAGCTGAGCTCCATATGAGCTAAATGTGTCTTCTTGCAGGTAGTTCACAGAGGCCTGAACCTTTGGGAGCAAGCTGAAGGGCACAAGTCAAAGGGCTCTTGACCGTGGGTTTTTAGCCCAGGGGCTTAAAGCCCAGGTTCATTGGTAGGCAGTCTTACCAATCAGGACCAGCACAGCATCTGTTTGTTAACTGAGAGCCAGTTTGGTGTAGTGGTTAGGAGTGCGGACTCTAATCTGTGAGAACCGGGTTTGATCCAGGGCTCTTTTTGTAGCAGGAACTCATTTGCATATTAGGCGACACACCCCTAATGTAGCCAATCCTCCAAGAGCTTACAGAGCAATTCTTACAGGGGCTACTGTAAGCTCTTGGAGGATTGGCTCGCCACTCTGAGACACTGAGTGAAGTATAAATCCAATCTCCCACTCCTCCTCCTTCTCTTCTTCTTCTTCTTGCATTATTTGTTGATCTTGGTAATTTGCATTTTGGTATCTGTCTATGTGCTGCTTTGTATCCCTTTGAGGAGACATGCATCATTTAAGAACCTCAAGTAGATAACTAACTAAACAAAATACAATACAAAAATGAAACAGCCATATCCATATTATGAAGGTATCTTGCACATGACGAACCTTTGGAACAAAGTTTGACTCCAGCGGCACCTTTAAGACCAACAAAGTTTTATTCAAGGTATGCCTTTCATGTGCACACACACTTCCTCGGATACACTGAAATGGATGGTAACCAGTGTTCCCTCTAAGCTGAGTTAGTGTGAGATAGCTCATCGTTTTTTAGCCTCTGGCTCACCCATTTTTGTCTTAGCTCAGGAAGGAGGGCTCCAGAGCAAACTAATTTATGCAGTAGCCAAACTGCTCGCTCACAACTTTAATGCCAGGAACTCACAAAGTAGAATTTTTGCTCACAAGACTCCACAGCTTAGAAGGAACATTGAAGTTAACACTTCATTGATATGAGTAAAGGGTGAACAGCAAATCAGCATACAGCATAATGGCAATGTTTTAACAGATGCAGAAAACTGTTTAGCTCATACCTTGAATAAAACTCTGTCGGTGTTTAAAGGTGCCACTGAACTCAAACTTTGTTTACTGCTTCGGACCAACATGGCTACCCACCAGGATCTATGACAAACGTTTGTTAACACAGAACTCTTTCCTAGACATGGACTATCTGCCCCATTTCCATCTTGGCCAAATTTGCTTTGGCAGACATTTTAAGAGCTAGCAACGAGGATGTGTCTCTAGTGACAAAGATCAAGTTAATTCATGTCATAGTGTTCCCCCTTACTATGTATGGGTGTGCAAGCTGGACAATGGAAAAAAATCAGAAAGGAAGAAAGTCATCTCATTTGAAATGTGCTATTGGAGGAGAGTTTTACTGGTACCATGGACCACCAAAGAGACAAATATCTGGGTTCTAGACCGTTTATAAGAAGACAAGGGTCACGGGAAAAGACAACAGTGGCCCCTGCCACACGCAGGGGAAAAGGCGCTTGAAGGCGCGGCTTTTAAAAGCCGCGCCAATGTTGACACGGCGCGGCGGGATCTCACGGATCCCCCGGCCGCGCCGCCTTTTCTCCCCGGCGCGATCAAACGCCGGGGAGAAAACACGCCCTACCCGGGGGCCGGCCGAACTGCGCATGTCCGGGCATGCGCAGTTCGGATC
>NW_015161503.1:152734-185951 GCF_001447785.1 Gekko japonicus
CCTACCTCACCGGGTGTCTGTTGTGGGGAGGGGAAGGGAAAGGAAATTGTAAGCCACTCTGAGACACTGAGTGAAGGGTGGGGTATAAATCCAATCTCCCCCTCCCCCTCCTCCTCCCCCTCCTCCTCCTCTTCTTCTTCTTCTTGCATTATTTGTTGACCTTGGTAATTTGCATTTTGGTACCTGTCTATGAGCTGCTTTGTATCCCTCTGAGGAGACATGAATCATTTAAGTGCCACAGGTAGATAACTAACTAAACAAAATACAATACAAAAATGAAACAGCCATATCCATATTTTGAAGGTATCTTGCACATGACAAACCTTTGGAACAAAGTTTGAGTCCAGTGGCACCTTTAAGACCAACAAAGTTTTATTCAAGGTATGCCCTTTCATGTGCACACACACTTCCTCAGATACACTGAAATGGAAGGAAACCAGTGTTCCCTCTAAGCTGAGTTAATGTGAGATAGCTCATCGTTTTTTAGCCTCTGGCTCACCCATTTTTGTCTTAGCTCAGGAAGGATGGTTCCAGAGCAAACTAATTTATGCAGTAGCCAAACTGCTCGCTCACAACTTTAATGCCAGTAGCTCACAAAGCAGAATTTTTGCTCACAAGACTCCATAGCTTAGAGGGAACATTAGTTAACACTTCATTGATATGAGTAAAGGGTGAACAGCAAATCAGCATACAACATAATGGCAATGTTTTAACAGATGCAGAAAACTGTTTAGCTCATACCTTGAATAAAACTCTGTCGGTGTTTAAAGGTGCCGCTGAACTCAAACTTTGTTTACTGCTTCGGACCAACATGCCTACCCACCTGGATCTATGAGAAACTTTTGTTACCACAGAACCCTTTTCTAGACATGGTCTATCTGCCCCATTTCCATCTTGGCTAAATTTGTCTTGGCAGACATTTTAAGAGCTAGCAACGAGGATGTGTCGCTAGTGACAAAGATCAAGTTAATTCATGTCATAGTGTTCCCCCTTACTATGTATGGGTGTGAAAGCTGGACAATGAAAAAAAAATCAGAAGGGAAGAAAGTCATCTCATTTGAAATGTGCTATTGGATGAGAGTTTTACTGGTACCATGGACCACCAAAGAGACAAATATCTGGGTTCTAGACCATTTATGAGAAGACAAGGGTCACAGGAAACGACAACAGTGTTAGGAAGAGTCGAAAGCAGCAGGGACAGAGGAAGACCCAATATGAGATGGATTGACTCTATGAAGGAAACCATGGCCCTCATTTTGCAGGACCTGAGCAGGGCTATTAATGATAGGACATGTTGGAGGTCATTAATTCATAGGGTCACCCATACGTCAGAAGCAACTTGATAACACTTAACAATCACTCACAATGTCGATTTGGAGAAGGTGAGGTCAAGGTCCTCCTTAGTCAGGCTATGCTAATGAGTGGCCAAAACCTAGGGTGGGAGACTGATTCTCTGATGGGGCATCAGAATACCTGCCTGTTGCTGTCGGGGTTCACAGAAACTTGGTCTGTCAATGTAATTTCGTCAGCAACTGCAAGTCCTCCTGAATGCAAAATACTAAACCCCCCCAGTGGGGGGAGGTGTTAGCCGGCAAAACGGAATGTCCAGCTCGGAAGCCTGGAAAGATCTCTTCGGCATTAAGAAGCCTGTGACGGGCCAATCCGGCCAGGCGGTGGCAGTGCAATGCTGCGACTCGAAGCAGTCCTGGAAAAACTGACGTCATCAAGCCAAGCCGAGTGAATGCCATCTGGAACACGTCTAAGTCTACAGTTGAACAAAAAACCCGTCGGCTGCAAACGCGTGCGACTTAAAAAGATTTATATGTTGTCCTCCCTTATCCCCTATGAATCATTGTTAGTCCCTTGTTAATATGTGTAACTGTAAATCGCTCAGAGCCAGCAGCTCTGCAGGATTGAGTGATTAATAAATCGAAAGATGTTATTATTATTATTATTATTATTGTTGTTGTTGTTGTTGTTGTTGTTATGAAAATATAATTACTATCAAGGCATCAGGTGGGCTTGATAACTTTCCCTGATCTTGCCTGAATGTCTCCTACCAGCCTGCCTCAGGCAGGGGTGAAGCCTCCACACCGACATCTGTTTTGTCCACCCAGGATATTCCCCCAACCTGAGTGCAATTGTCTTTTTTTCCACCCGTGATATTGCCCTGCCTTAATACATTCTCCTCTTTTCACCCTCCTGGGAATCCCTCCCCACCCTTTAACTCAATTAGAGGGAGGAAATTCATAGAAGCTCTTCTTGGAGTCACTCCAAAGTCCCAAAATTTGCAATAATTTCTTTGGTATTCTTTTGTGCTGGCTCCTAATTTTTTTTTGCTGCTTTGCCAGCCAAAATTGGTGGTGGTCTCTTTCTCTCTGTTTGCACAGAGGCTGCCAACTCCACATTTCTTTCTTTGGGACTCTGAGACATTTCCTTGCCCCTCAGGAGCAACCCTCCACTACTCTACCTTTCTATTATTCCCTAGGACAGGGTGTCGAACTCATTTGTTATGAGGGCTGGATCTGACATAAATGAGACCTTGTTGGGCCGGGCCATGTGTGTCATAAAATTTAATGCCAGGTAGCAGAGATATAAACTTTATAAAGGACACAAACACAAAGATTTTTTTATACTTAAAATAAAAACATGCTTAAAACATTAGCTCTGTAAGCTGCAAACCTACTTTTGATTTATTGACATTCACCACAGAAATCTCATGCTCAGAGTTCTGAGTCTAGGACCCAGGTTAAAACATGAAATGGCTGAGTGATTAAGAGAGTCTGGTGAAGCAAGCTATGATGCAGCAGCAGAACTGGAAGCAGGAGATGGCCAGTTCCACTGTGGGCCTGATGGAAGCCCTCCAGGGGCCTGATTTGGTCCCCAGGCCACATGTATGACACCCCTGTTCTATGACCTCTGGAAGCCCTGCCTTAGTCCCCTACTCTCAATTTATAGATCTCTGAAACAGACAATGTACTGTACCCAGCACAGCCCACTGAGGATAGGTAAGCTCCTTTATCTGGACTTTCTATCCTTTCTTTTCTCTTAAAACTCTCCTTTCCCCTTCTTTAAATCCTTCATTCTCCCTCTCCTTGTCATGGACATCTCCCAGCACACAATTCATGCTCAGCCCAGCATCTTGGCTCTCTTTCACTTTTGCTGTCTCTTGCCTCATTGAACTCTTCATATGCATGTCCTCCTGAACACAACCATTTCACTGTTCTTACATTTAAGAACCTCTCAACTCCTGCACCCCTGTATTTCCTAAATAAATTCTAAAGCTCATTTGGGGAAAACCAGGTTGTTTTCGTGGTTACTGATAACCTAGTAGAGGCACTTAGAGCTTGCTTGCATATGATCCAAGGGAAAATTCCTAAAGCTACACATTCTATTCCTCTTAGGGGAGGGGCTGTGGCTTAGAGGCAGAGCATCTGCTTGGCATGCAGGATGTCCCAGATTCAACCCCCAGCATCTACAGTTAAAACAATCAGGTAGCAGGTGATGTGAAAGACCTCTTTTCCAGAAATCCTGGAGAACTGCTGCCAGTCTGAGTAGACACATTGAGCTATAACGACCATTGGTTTGATCTAAGGCAGCTTCATTGGGGAGGGGCTGTGGCTCAGTGGAAAGAGCATCTGTTTGGCATGCAGAAGACCCCAGGTTCAATACCTGGCATTTCCAGTTGAAAGGATCAGGTAGTAGGTGATGTGAAAGACCTCCTTTTGCCTGAGACCCTGGAGAGCTGCTGCCAGTCTGAGTAGACAATACTGACCTTGATGGATTGATGGTCTGATTCCATATAAGGCAGCTTCATGGGTCCATGTGTACTTGGTGAGCGTGTCAGTTTTCCAAGCCAATCTGGATGTGAAAGCAGGGAAAGGTTTCCCCCAATACAAAGCTTAAATTCCCCCCAAATTGGTCGCAATTCTGGGTGAGTGTCCTGAACCCAAGTTAGACAGTCTACATGTGTCTACAACATATATATATGAAGGACAGCAGACCTGGTTCACTTCTGCTTTTTGACAGTAGACTAACAGGTGTTATGCTAGCTACAGATTCAGGATGGACAGAAGGAAATACTTCTTTACTCAGCAAGTAATTAAATTGTGAGCTTCACTGCCAGTAGATGTATTGATAGCCGGGAGCGTAGATGGCTTTAAAAGAGGACTAGACAGATTCATAGAGGATAACTCTGTGAATGGCTACTAGCCGTAGTGACTAAAGGATATCTCTGTATTCAGAAGTAAACATCTGCATACAAGTGCTGGAATGTAACATCAGGGGAAAGCCTTGGCCTCTATGCCCTGTTTGTTGGCCTCCATGATAACTGGTTGGCCACTGTGTAAGGCAGGATGCTGGACTAGATGGACCACTGGTCAGATCCAGGGCCGGCTCACCCGCTAGTCGAACTAGGCATTCGCCTAGAACGCGGGCCAGCCCTTAGGGGTGCCAAACATGACCTGGCGCCCCCCGCCAAAGCCCCCCCGCCCCCGCCAAAAGGACACAGAGGGGCACAGCAGCAGCAGCAGAGCCAAAAAGAGAGCGGGCAGAGTGGCACGCGGGGATAGGAGGTCTGACAGGATTTTCAAGCAGCCTCATTCTCCGCCACCACCTCGGGCAGCCAAAGATGAGTTGGAGCGTTACAGGTGGAGAAAAGGACAAAAAGAGAGGCACTCCTGCTCTGCCCTGCCCACGCTCTCCTTCCCAGCGGTGGTGGCCCCTCGGAGATGGTGGCTCGGCCGAATCTGGTAGTTCTGGCACTTCTCCGCCCACACTGCAGCCGCCCTGCAGCCCCAAGTCTCGAGGGCTCCGGCCCAGAGTGGCTCCCCCTTGCGCTCAGCTGCCCTGTGAAGCAGCCCCCAAGAGCTGAGCCGAGCGGAACTTCCCTCGCGGCCCCTGCCACTGGCCATAGTGACCTGCAAAATCATCGAGGTCAAGGGGGGAGGGGGCAGCGGTGGAGGGGGGTGACCAGCTGGGAGGTCTCCAGGCCCCACCGGGAGGTTGGCATCTTCAACTCACCTAGGGCGCAGAAACACCTCGGGCCAGCCCTGGTCAGATCCAGCAAGGCTTTCCCTATGATAGATAGGATCCTCTTTCAGCACAAGAAAACAGAACAAGTTAAGACCACTTCGGTCTCTGCTACTCCGTGAAGCAAATCCTGTAGAGTCCTCACCATTCTATCATGCTGAAGCAATAAACAAATCATATTTCTCACATTTAAACAAAAGTATGGTAATAAAAGGAGAACGCCGTTTCAATTGGCAATATTGCTTTTTGCATGTCTTCTATTCAGCAGCTTGTATAATTTAACAGTTTGAATTGATTGGTAACCACTAATCATTTTGCTCCCAATGTTTCAACTCCAAAGGCATGTCCTAGAGAACTTAATTATTAATCACACACACACGAAGATGACAAACATATTGCTATAATCGTGTTGATTATATCATGGCAAAATTGAAACATTTTCACTCGATCTATTAATCAGTGCGCTTACCCCTCTTGCCCAGATCTTATTAAACTTTCATTGCAGCTCAGTTTAAAAAAAGTAGTAAGATTAACTATAAATATTTCAGCAAAGTAGAATTTTCACGTAAGGACAAGAGGAAATCGTTAATCTCTTATTTATTATTGCTAACACTCTATAAACTCATCCTCGGTGAAAAATGGAATCGTTCTCTGGGTAGATCTGGTGGGATGTGAGTTGAGAAAACAGGAACTCTGGGATACCAAAATAACTTTGAAAACAGCTGTGCCCCACATCTGTATTAGGAAGCTGTTCGGTAATGAAGAAACATATCCAAATGCAGCAGAAAGAATGATCCTGCGATTATATTGCTGGCGTAAAAGAAAAGCGATACGGAGCATTTATTTATGACTAGGGATGTGTAGACAGAAGTTTAATTAAGAATCTAACCCGAACTATTCCCATTTTTAAACACTGCAAATTCAACCAAAATAATTTCTGACATTCTTGAATCTCCTGATAGAATTCTTGTTCTAGCACCCTGGTGCCTAGTTTCAGTTTCCCAAAAGTAGGAGGGGCAGCCAGGGGAATGTAACTCAGCATATATTATTTATTTATTCATTTTTACCCTGTCGTTCTCCTGCAAAGCAAGGCCAAGGCTGTTTACGGTTAAGAAAAATCACTTTAAATAACTGTTATGATAAACTGCACCCAAAATCTCAAATGACATGGATTGAATACATCACAATCAATGCTCTCTCTAAGCTGTGGAGTCTTGTGAGCAAAAATTCAACTTTGTGAGCTACTGGCATGGAAGTTGTGAGCGAACAATTTGGCAACTGCATAAATCAGTTTGCTTTGGAGCAATCCTTCCTGAGCTAAGACAAAAATGTGTGAGCCAGAGGCTAAAAAAACAGTGAGCTAGCTCACACTAACTCAGCTTAGAGGGAACACTGATCACAATCCTTTCCCCCAGGAAAAAGTTCTTTGAGGGCTTCAGACCAGGGTTGCCAGCACCCCAATGGGGGTGGAGAATTCCTCCCACCCATTTCCCCTCACTACTCATAGCAATAGCAGGATAATTCTTTTTAAAAAATGGCCATTGGGCCAATGGCATGATGTCACTTCCAGGAATAACTGGAAATGATGCCAGTTCTCTCTAGAAATCATGGGAAACTCTATGGTTTTACTATAGATTTCTTGGAATTTTTACAGACATATAATTTCACTTCTGGATTTTCCTGGAAGTGATATCACGCCATCACCAATGACCAACCCCCTGTCCCCAACCCCGCCTCAGCTCCTGCTGATTACAAGGCCCTGTCTACCTCAAGCAACCCTACCTCAGGTAGAGAGGAGGGCAGGGTCAAGTAACTGGATTCCCTCGGTCCTGACTGGACCCCTCTTTTTACTGTGGCAGCAGCAGACTTCTGGAGGCCAGGCAAAGGGGCTGGTTTCCCTCAGTCCTAACTGGAGCTCTGTCTCCCCTGTGTCAGGTGCATGCCAGTTTGATGTAGAAGTTAAGAGCAGTAGACTCTAATCTGGAGAACCGGGTTTGATTCCCCTCTCCTCCACATGCAGTCAGCTGGGTGACCTTGGGCCAGTCATAGTTCTCTCAGAGCTCTCTTAGCCCCACCTACCTCACAGGGTGTCTGTTGTGGGGAGAGGAAGGGAAGGGTGTCGTAAGCTGCTTGGAGACTTCTTGTGAAGGGTGGGGTATAAATCCAACTCTTCTTCTTCTTGTTGTCAGTTACATGCCTTTTGGGTCACTCTCTTCCCTCACTGCTGCTGTCAAGGAAAAAGTAAACCAGACAGCAAGGCATCCGCATAACAGTCAAACTGGAAGGTGTCTGAGAAGTCAGTCCTCAGCAGAGTCACACCCCTCTAAATCCCACGGAAGTCAATGGACTTAGAATGTTGTGACTCTGCTTAAAATTGCACGGTGAATTTGCTGAATGCTAGAAATAAAGATGTTTAGATCTGCAGCATTGACTGCCTTTACGAAGAAGGGCTATCTGGAATGGATTCTCATCAGTAAATTGACAGCTGCATATTGCCAGACTCCATCATAGGCACCTGGGTCCTCCCATAGAGCGAGGCAGCAAATTTCATTAACCCCTCTCCTCATGGAAGAGAATGCCTTTTTTTCTTAGGAATAATAACAGAGAACCCCAGAGAAGATCTCAAAATCCAGTGGGCTGTCTCCCAGCTAACATTTCAGCGGACAGAAGAGGATAACATTTGCCGACTCCCTGACCCACTGTAGATTTCTGACTCCTCCCCTCGTACTGTTTCTAGGGGCCCAGCAGGAGGGGAAGGCTAGAAAATTATGCTCCTTCCATCAGCTGTAATTTTTGGTAGGATCCAACCCAATGTAATTAGATTTCATAATCAAACTCGGCTTCCCCCCATATTTGCGCTGCTCATCAGATCACATCCTGATCTTCTTGTAAACAGTCTTCCAGGACTTTCTACAAACAGTCTGGTGAACTTAACATTATATTTTCCCAAATAACAGGCAGTGGTGTTTTTAGTGACCTGTATCGGGGTCTTTAGGGAAGCTAGAAAAATCTGGACATTCTAGGCTTCTTTGCGCATGTCTGGGATGAACTGGAGAAGTCATTTCAGCTTTTGCAGGCCATTCCGGAGTGGGATAGTTTCATTCAGTTCCCCAACCAAAAAAAGAAATCCACAAATCAAAAAGGGGCAGTTCTGCCCATACCTGCTGCATCTGTACAAGGGAGGTGCTCTTTGGTAGCTCCTGTGTGTAAAGTGTTGTCAGAGTCACTGCCAACTTCTGGAAACCCCATAGGGTTTTCAAGGCAAGAGACTAAGAGAGGTGATTTGCCATTGCCTGCCATTCTGTGATCACACGAGCAGTTTGGCCCAACACAGTTACCCCTCCCCTCCAGATCAAATGGGCGCAGTCACACTGCCACATCGGTCAAGCGTTCCCCCGGCATACTTATCCTGTCATTGGATGAGTTGGAGCTGGGTTAAAAAGGCACCACATCACAAGTGGTGTTTTTGGTTCCCCGCACATTCGTTGTGCATGGCTGGATGTATGAATGTGGGGGGATACATCTGTCAAGCATTCCCCTGGCATACTTATCCTGTCATTGGACGAGTTGGAGCTGGGTTAAAAAGGCAGCACATCACAAGTGGTGTTTTTGGTTCCCCGCACATTCGTTGTGCATGGCTGGATGTATGAATGTGGGGGGACGTGCACAGAACGGATTTGGCAGTCTGAACCTGCGGATCCATTCCTGCCGCTAAGGAGGGTTTTTTAAAAAATTGCCTATATGCACATGGCACATGGATATGTGCACATGCACACAGATACGTGCACATGCACACTTATGCGTGTGCATGAGCATGTATGAATTTTGAGAAATTTCCGGGCAGCACGCATGTACGTATGCATTTTGAGAAATTTCCGGGCAGCACGCTCCATGTCTGAGGTGCAGAAGTAATGTGGATGCTTGACCATGGGATGTCTGTGCAACACTTTAAACCAGTAGAATCATTTTTAAAAGAATTTTATTAGTTCATGCACAGAGAAAGGGAAAGGGGGAAAGAAGGGGAAAAGAAAAGATACAGAAGATATATATAACTGAATAGTGGGTGCCAAAGTTCTAAAATGCACTCCTTTAGTGTATGGACGCTTGAACTGTCAGTCTGAAGACGCTGGCTGGGTTGACTGGCTGCTTTGTGCAGTCCCGCCCAGTGTTTCAAGGTCTTTTGCATATGGAAGCTGATTGGACTTCACTGCATTCCACACCTCAAACTCACCCCCCTCCCCGCAAGGCAGTTGGAATGTCAGTTGCATATGGAACCTTCAAGGTCTTTTGCATATGGAAGCTGATTGGACTTCACTGCATTCCACACCTCAAACTCACCCCCCTCCCCGCAAGGCAGTTGGAATGTCAGTTGCATATGGAACCTTCAAGGTCTTTTGCATATGGAAGCTGATTGGACTTCACTGCATTCCACACCTCAAACTCACCCCCCTCCCCGCAAGGCAGTTGGAATGTCAGTTGCATATGGAACCTTCAAGGTCTTTTGCATATGGAAGCTGATTGGACTTCACTGCATTCCACACCTCAAACTCACCCCCCTCCCCGCAAGGCAGTTGGAATGTCAGTTGCATATGGAACCTTCAAGGTCTTTTGCATATGGAAGCTGATTGGACTTCACTGCATTCCACACCTCAAACTCACCCCCCTCCCCGCAAGGCAGTTGGAATGTCAGTTGCATATGGAACCTTCAAGGTCTTTTGCATATGGAAGCTGATTGGACTTCACTGCATTCCACACCTCAAACTCACCCCCCTCCCCGCAAGGCAGTTGGAATGTCAGTTGCATATGGAACCTTCAAGGTCTTTTGCATATGGAAGCTGATTGGACTTCACTGCATTCCACACCTCAAACTCACCCCCCTCCCCGCAAGGCAGTTGGAATGTCAGTTGCATATGGAACCTTCAAGGTCTTTTGCATATGGAAGCTGATTGGACTTCACTGCATTCCACACCTCAAACTCACCCCCCTCCCCGCAAGGCAGTTGGAATGTCAGTTGCATATGGAACCTTCAAGGTCTTTTGCATATGGAAGCTGATTGGACTTCACTGCATTCCACACCTCAAACTCACCCCCCTCCCCGCAAGGCAGTTGGAATGTCAGTTGCATATGGAACCTTCAAGGTCTTTTGCATATGGAAGCTGATTGGACTTCACTGCATTCCACACCTCAAACTCACCCCCCTCCCCGCAAGGCAGTTGGAATGTCAGTTGCATATGGAACCTTCAAGGTCTTTTGCATATGGAAGCTGATTGGACTTCACTGCATTCCACACCTCAAACTCACCCCCCTCCCCGCAAGGCAGTTGGAATGTCAGTTGCATATGGAACCTTCAAGGTCTTTTGCATATGGAAGCTGATTGGACTTCACTGCATTCCACACCTCAAACTCACCCCCCTCCCCGCAAGGCAGTTGGAATGTCAGTTGCATATGGAACCTTCAAGGTCTTTTGCATATGGAAGCTGATTGGACTTCACTGCATTCCACACCTCAAACTCACCCCCCTCCCCGCAAGGCAGTTGGAATGTCAGTTGCATATGGAACCTTCAAGGTCTTTTGCATATGGAAGCTGATTGGACTTCACTGCATTCCACACCTCAAACTCACCCCCCTCCCCGCAAGGCAGTTGGAATGTCAGTTGCATATGGAACCTTCAAGGTCTTTTGCATATGGAAGCTGATTGGACTTCACTGCATTCCACACCTCAAACTCACCCCCCTCCCCGCAAGGCAGTTGGAATGTCAGTTGCATATGGAACCTTCAAGGTCTTTTGCATATGGAAGCTGATTGGACTTCACTGCATTCCACACCTCAAACTCACCCCCCTCCCCGCAAGGCAGTTGGAATGTCAGTTGCATATGGAACCTTCAAGGTCTTTTGCATATGGAAGCTGATTGGACTTCACTGCATTCCACACCTCAAACTCACCCCCCTCCCCGCAAGGCAGTTGGAATGTCAGTTGCATATGGAACCTTCAAGGTCTTTTGCATATGGAAGCTGATTGGACTTCACTGCATTCCACACCTCAAACTCACCCCCCTCCCCGCAAGGCAGTTGGAATGTCAGTTGCATATGGAACCTTCAAGGTCTTTTGCATATGGAAGCTGATTGGACTTCACTGCATTCCACACCTCAAACTCACCCCCCTCCCCGCAAGGCAGTTGGAATGTCATCTTATTATTCGCCATTTGATCTTATTTTCCCAGTACCTGAGTTTTAACCAGTCAAAAAACTCCCCCCAAGTTCCCATAAACTCTTCTTCCAGTTTTCCTTTTAATATATTTGTCAATCTGTCCATTTCAGCACATTCCATAATCTTCAATATCAGCTCATACATAACCCAGTTGAATTAGAGGTAGCACCATATCGCGCCAAGCAGCCCATGTCAAGGCCCTGGTATCCCTTGAAGGTCTCCCATCCAAATCCTAGCCAGGGCCAGCCCTTCTTAGTTTCTGAGATGGGGCTTCCCAGGACCATCCAGGTCAGGGAAAGACGGCTTCCATCCTGCAGAAATTTGTGAGGCCCTTTTCAAAAGCACTGGATAGATGTCACAACATCTTGTGGCAGCAGATTCTATGCATTAATTATGTATCGTGTAAGTATTTCCTTCACCTGTCAAGATTTCAAAAAGCTGAAGTTTTAACAGAACTCTTTCACTAGGATGTGCACGGTAAGAGAAACCTGGGTAATCAGAAAGCGCCATGAATCTTAGGCAGGCTGCCTAGAGCCCTGGCAGCAACTATTTAACTCAAGAGTCTTATTAAAAAATGGATTAAATATTGTGTGTGTGTTTTTTTAAGGAAAAAAGCCCACTAAACAAAAGGGCCTGTTCTCTTCGAAGATGCTGGACTTGTGCCTCCGGGTTCCTAAGAAAACCAGCAATCCATTTGTGAGTATTGCCTCTAATAAGTCCTCCGTACAAAACTCCGGCAGGTTGGGTGGGAAGAAAAAGAACTCATTTTCCTAGCTCCTTTTCCATCACAAAAGGAGAAACGGGGCCAAAGAAGAATTCACCGCGGGGGTGACTTATCGCTGCCATGCGGGATATGCAAATAATAGTGCACATTCGGCATCACCTTAATTTCCGAGCACTGTTACCTGCCACCGTAGCCCGCAGCATGGCTTTATCTAAATGTGCAGAACAGCTGAGCTTGGAACGGAGGGGGCAGAGAAAAGCGTACCATGAGGGACAGCCGCAGTAATGTGTTTACAGGTTCTGTAAAGCAGTATCTTTCCCATGCAGCTGTTCAAGCCCTGATAGCCTTTGCGCGGCACAGTACCTTTGGGAGCACATCGGCCTGTGATGTCTACCCACTGCCAGCTTATTTTGTCTTATTAAATCCCAGCTAAAGAAATGCAACTCTGGGAAGACAACTAATTCCTTCCCTTCACTGGCACTCCCTACTGGACTGAAATGTTAATGGCACGAGCTGTTCCCTCAGCAAGTTTCAAAGTTACAGTTGAAAAAGGGCTAATTTCTCATGCTTCCCCCTCCCCACACCACCTTTTTGGCAGAAACGAAACGGTTATTCTGCCTCACTCCCAATGCCCTGCTCACATAAACATTGGCACAAAGGCATGCCATCAGCAGTACACAATAGTGTCATTGTGCTACTAAATGCACAATGTGCACCTCAGCCGATCGAGCCCAGTCCCATGTGCCATAATGTGCTGGGAGTTTCCAAATTAAACTGGAATGCCAGGGGCTCTCATCTCTGTGCTCACTTCCTCACTCGGCTTCAGGCCTGAAAGCTGTTTCCCACTGGTGGTAGCCAAGTCAATGGGGATGGATGGCGGCACCTCCTCTTAAGGAACAATACATCCCATTTTGGGGTTAGACATTTGGTGTCTGACATTAGAAACTATTAGAAATCACAACATTCAAAAACCAGTCGAGGAAGATTTTAACCTTCTAAGACAGTCAGTTGCCGACCTAAGAGTAGCAGTCCTCTTACAAAGGAATTTCAAAAAGAGATTAGAGAGACTGCTGAATTGCAGCTGATAATGACGCCCAAGACAATGCATCCTCCTGGACTTAATTGAGACCTAGGTTTCATAGATGCAACGAACATGAAGTTGAGCAAACTTCAGAGGATGGCGGAAGACCGGAAGGCCTGGCGTGATCTGGTCCATGGGGTTGCGAAGAGTCGGACTCGACTATGCGACTGAACAACAACAACAAAAAGGTTTCCTGTCTCATTACCAATGCTGATTTCTCCACACCTGCTAACCTTCTACATATCACACCTAATCCAATCACACCTGCTAATGTCATTCACCTGCTATTGTCATTCGGCATTCGGCATCTGAAATAACCAACCAGCTTAACCAACTTTGGGGGGGTGTTGTGAAGATAAAATTGAGAAGGGGAGAATTTTGTAAGCTGCTCTGGATCCCCATGGCAAGAAAAGTGGGATATAAATGAATCCAACCAATCCAACCCCCTCCCTCTCTGTATAGGGAGGATGTCATATCTTGGCAAGTTGTGAATTTGTTGAAGTTCCCTTATTGACTATTTAGTTATTTCCCCCTATCCTGTAGTTTGATTTCACTTCCTGTTCTGGTTGTTGGCTGTCCCTTTTTTGTTCAAGGGGAGGCCAGAAAAGGCCCTGCTTTTGTTCCAAGAAAGCTTTCGATCCCTCTGGCATGGTGCGCTTGTGGAATTATTGCAGAAGGGTTGTAGGCATCTCTGTTGCCCAAACAGTTGAGCTAATATTTCCTTATCTTGCTACAGTGAACCAGCAGTTTACTTAGCAGCCAATGCTGCACAGCATAACTTTTGTCCCAGTATAGCTTCACTGCTATTACACATAGTTTAGATGCAACCAGTGTACCTTCTGAATATGCCTCCCCATCTGCCCCAGCTGGTGAACTATATTTGACTGGATTCAGCGAAGAAAGCCTTGGCAGTGAAGACACCGATGCCTTTAAAAACTGCCCCCCCCCAAGCACCAAGAATACAGAGCATCACTGCCCCAGACAGAGTGTTCCATCTATAACTTGTGGCTCATGGCCACAAATGGACCTCTGCTTCATATGTTTATCCAGTCCTTGGTTGGGCATGACTTGTCAGCTTCCTTGGGTCCTGCATGTCAGAAGAAAGGCACGGTAGAAGCATTTTAAAATAAAATAAATACCCAAAGGTAGCCAGTTTTAATGGCAATATGTCTACAGGGTTTTTTAAAAAAACATGGTCACGATGACCAACGTTCCCACTAAGCTGTAGAGTCCTGTGAGCAAAAATTCTACTTTGTGAGCTACTGGCATCAAAGTTGTGAGCGAGTGATTTGGCTACTGCATAAATTAGTTTGCTCTGGAGCCATCCTTCCTGAGCTAAGACAAAAATGTCTGAGCTGAAGGCTAAAAAACTGTGAGCTAGCTTGCACTAACTCAGCTTAGAGGGAACATTGAATCACATAGCTTCATCCAGGGTGTCGAAAAAAAACATGGAAGAAACCTGAGCTTCCAAATCCAACTGGGGCTGTCGCCAGATTCAGCCACATCCCTGGTGGTGGAAAGTGCTGTCAAGTCACAGCCAACTTAATGGCAACCCTGGAGGGTTTCCAAGCAAGAGATGAACAGCGGTGGTTCACCATGGCCTGCCTCTGCATCGTGACCCTGGTATTCCTTGGCGGTCTCACAGCCAAATACTAACCAGGGCCAAACCTGCTTAGCTTCCATAATCCGACAAGACTGGGGTTGGAAGCTCTGGGCTGCGAAATACCTGGCGATTTGGGGTGTGGACTCTGGAGAGGGCAGGGTTTGGGGAAGGGAGGGATTTCAGTAGTTATAATTCTATGGAATCCATCCTCCAAAGTAGCCATTTTCTCCAGGGTAACTGATCTTGGTCGTCTGGAGATCAATTGTACTAGTGAGAAATCTCAAGGTGCAACCTGTAGGTTGGCAACCCAAGACAAGATTGGGCTGGCCTGGGCCATCCACATTAGGGTAGTTACCCCACACACACACTAAGATAGGTCACAATCATACACACAATTAGACCCGTCATAGGCACGAATGCCAGGCGGATTTAACGAGAGCAACCAGACAGCAACATCTGGGTTAGGGCTCTGCCACAGAAAAGACACCAGGGAAAGTCCCAGACACCAGGTTGCGACAGGCCACGGACAGACTTTCCCCTGTCTGATCGCTCCGGCGTGCTCTCATGTCAGGATGGTCTGATCAGGTCATCCCGACTCCGTGCCATTGTTTCCTCCCCCTTCTCAGTATGCGCATAATCGCAAACTGCATAGGGAGAACCTCAGCGCGGCAATGTGATTCATCGATCCCTCATTGAAGTTCATCGGATACAAACAGCAAAAAAACAACAACCCCGGGCCCAGACTCAGCTGCAGTTGCATCTGATCACGCAGTGGCAGTCTGTGCCCGCAGCTTCCAAGGACTGTGTGATTGTGCAACTGCAGGTCAAATCCCTTCGGAGGAAATAGCCTGGCTCCCCCTCCCCGTTTTATCTTGTGCATGTGACCGCGAACATAATGTGCCTAAATTGCGCCTGTAACATAGATGCACAATATACTATGATACAACACGATGCGAAAGAGAATTATATAGCCCTCTAGAGAAATGGTCTATATTTTTGGAAAAATCTAAACAGGGTCTATTGATGAATTAAAGATGTTCTTACCTTAAACTTATAAGGCACTTCGTTTAGTGGGAACACGTCATATGAAGCAATGTACTTTTGGTTTATGTTTGGTTACAGTTTATAGGTTATGCTTCCTTATAGGAACTCGTATTGATGTTTATTGTTATGCTCAGTGTTTTGTCATATTAAAACCAATAAAAAGATTTTTTTAAAAAATGAATAATGTGAACCTACAGAGACAGCGCATTTGAGTTGTTTAGAAATCTTTGCACCAAGCTTCACACAATGCTGTTGATTGAAAGGGTGTGGAAAGGACAGACATCAGTTGAAGGAATTTAGTTGCATAATAGCCTGTCACCAAAAGATGACCTTTGACGACTCTCTCAATTGCTTTCAGATTTGATCTTTTTTTAATTAAAAAAAGCCCACACCGCAAGCCTTGATTTCACCAAACGCCTCTATTATAGTTGCGTTTGGTATACAGAGCATTGGCTATAATTACAGAGTTCACAGTGTGATACTTGCTACATCACTTTCATTGGCTTCAGAAAGAGATGCACTGCTTTGAACATTAGCCCTCGCTTGTTCGCACAGAGAATTTGCTCACCATAACTCAGCAGATGAAGGAAAGCCGAACCTCTTAATAAGGGCTGAATGATTTGCTCTCTGCGCAAATGGAAAACTATTAAATACAATTCTGAGATTATATGAAGAGCTTCCCTATAATATTGAGGAGTGAAGGATTCGAAAGCTCTTCCACAGTGCAAACCCCACAGCATGCTATTTCCCCCCTCTTCGGGTTGTTAGAGGCCCAAACCGGTTGATTTACACAGAAAGACACACAGCTTGAAGCTATCACCTTCATTGCCATCCCTTCTGTGATGCCCTAGAAAGCTATACCTCACTTAGACACCACCACAGAGTAGCTGGCAGGAACATTACGGACAGGGCTATTTTTGTAGAAAAAGCCCAGCAGGAACTCATTAGCATAATAGGCCACACCCAAAAGCAGAAACTCATTAGCATATTGGGCCACACCCCTGACAGCACCACTTATTAGCATATTAGGCCGCACCCACATGTTACCAGAAGTGTGGTCATCTAGCCACACCAACCTTTTGCTTCTTATTCTGTTTACCTTGTTTGTTGTCAAAACCCAGGACTTTTTTTGTAGCAGGAACTTCTTTGCATGTTAGGCCACACACCCCTAATGTAGCCAATCCTAATGAGTTTCTGCTGTTGGGTGTGGCCTATTATGCTAATGAGTTCTTGCTGGGCGTGGCCAACTCAGGAGCCAGCCGGAACTCCGTTCCTGTGCATTCCTGGCCAAAAATAGCCCTGATTACAGAGCTAGAACAGGGTTTGTTCCGTAAATTGCCAAACTTCTCACCTAAGAACTGGGTGAGCTAAGCCCACACAAACACAACAGCTCAAAAAGCAAACAGTTGCCTTTGTAAAATGACAGGCCATTTACAATGCAGGCATGTAAACAGATGTAAAGTGATTTCAGCCCTGGCCTGGATAGCCCAGGCTAGCTCAGTCTTTTCAGATCTCAGAAACTAAACAGGATTGAAGGAAGTCTAGGGTTGCTACGCAGAGACAGCCAATGGCAAACTACCTCTGTTTGTCTCTTGCCAGGAGAGAGCTCCTTAAATTGGCTGCAATTTGTCATCAGCACTTTCCACCACCAAAGGGATTCCAGATTCAGTAACTCTTACCACGAATTTACCTCAGACAAAGGATCGACTTGCCCTCAATTACCTCCACCTGAACTCCCAGTAACTGTTTCCCTGTGTCCAAAAGAGTTTCCTGTCAGTCTGGGGAAAGCTAATAAAAATTGTTAACATCTAAGACTGCTGCTAACTCTCTTCTGTTGTTGTTGTTGTTTCTCAATTTGTCCTTGCCCATTTGTGATCCTAAGTGCCCTAATTCCCTCACAAGGGTTAATTAGAATGTTCTAAGGTAGGGGTGTCAAACATGCATCCCGGGGCCCGGATCAGGCCCTCAGAGGGCTTCTATGTCCGCAGTGGAACTGGCTGTCTCCTGCTTCTTCTTCCAGTTCTGCTGCTGCTGTGTTATCGTAGGTTTGCAGCTTACAGATACACACCTGAACAGCATACTCAAGATTGCAACAGCACAGACATTTTGATGCAATAATTCAGAGCAAGAGGTGTCAGTTATCAGACACTGTTAAATAAACAAAATATTGCAAGAGTGCTAATGTTCCAAGCATGTTTTTATTTTAAGTAAAAAAAAACTTTATCAAGTTTATATCTCCACTATCTGGCATTACATTTTATGACACACATGGCCCGGCCCAACGAGGTCTCATTTATGTCAGATCCGGCCCTCATAACAAATGAGTTTGACACCCCTGTTCTAAGGCCTAGTTGAGCTCACAGGTGCCTGTGATTTCAGTGCTCTGGTTACCACCAGCCTTATCTCCTTCAAGGCCAGACAATGGAATGCAGTAGTTGGAAACATCATGGGAACCTGTGCTTAATTGTATAGCATGATGGGAAGGGGAAATAAGGAGCAGAAGTTAGCATCTGCTGGAAGGTTCCTGAAAAGAACCTCTTATTTGGATGAGAGAGATTACTGGATGCTGTGGGTGAAGAGCTATAACTGGGGCACTAGGTTAGTAAGAGCTTTGGAATGCTTGTGTTAAGGTATGCTCATTCTGTGCTGATGCTATGGTATGTGACTGGCTGTAATGGATAGAATGCTTTCATACTGTAAGAGACTTGCCATCTGTAACCCAGGTATGAAATGTATTAGACAGAAAAGATAGCTTTCTTGTTTGGTTGTTATTGGCTTGATGAGCTGTACTTAGGCTTGCCAAGTCCCCCCAGGGGGCAGGGAAACCCCCGCCCAAGAGGCCCGTTACCCACCACCGGTGGATCGGGCCCCGGGGGGAACCCCACCCCCAAAGCACGTGACGTGCCTGGCGTCAGCACGTCACCCGGAAGTGACGCAGTCACGTCGAGCGCGTTGGGGGCGGGGCCACGGTCATCCGAGGGAAAACTCTATGGTTTTCCCTCGGATGATTGTGGCCCCGCCCCCGGTGTGCCCGACGTGGTTGCGTCACTTCCAGGTGACGTGGTTGCAGCATGTGCGTGCTCCGGGAACAAAACAGGAGTCCCCCGCTGTACATACAGCAGGGACTTGGCAACCCTAGCTGTACTGGATAGGTGATATATTTTTAGTAACTTAATAAGCCTTTAATTCATTTTGCAAGGTTTGGTTTATTCTGTGCAAAACCCACCTCAAGAACTCACAGGTAAACTTGGCTGGAAAGTTGTTCAGGGGTTGTTCTAGAAACTGGGTGGTGGGGGGAAGCCCCACACCCAGGAAATTTTTGCTGGGGGTGCAGAAAGGTATCACCTGGGGAGGGGGGGCTTTCCTGCTGGAGACCAGCTGGGCTCCTCCACAGAGGTGTGTGTTGTTCCAGGTGTTGCTTTCTTCACTGCCTCTTGCATAGGTCACATGGCCCACAGGATGGGCTTGGTGCTGGCCTTTCTCCCCCGCCCTTTGGAGCCTGGCGCTTGCAGGGTCAGCAGCGTGTAATCCTCCCTCTGAGTCATTTCCCCTGTGGCGGCAGCAGCCTGGACGGTTGCCTTGCCAGCATCCTGCACTGGCCAGCTGACCCCTTCTTAGCCTCCTTTCCCTCGCCCTGCCACCTCCCCCAGTTGAAGAGGAATGGGAAGTTGCCTCCTCATGTTTGAGGAGGGTGCCAGGTTGTTTGGTGGGATGCCAGGCACTTGTGCCCCCCCCCCGGTGTATGGGCCTGGGGGTGGGGTTTACCATAATAAGCGTAACTATGTTAACAGGAACTGTGTTCCTGAAGGGAAGGGTTCTAAGAGAACAAGCTCTCTGGGCCTACACTTTGCAGTCCAATAAAACCTTTGTTATGAGCTCAGCTGTTGACACCCTCTCATTCTCATAACATGGTGGCAGCAGGAGAACACTAATTACTGCAAGACACAGCCGTGGGCATTAGTCTGCAACCCCCTGTGCCTCTGGGTTGCACTGACAGCAATCTAGCTCCATGGCAGAGTCACTGGAAGGAAGAATTTCAGCTGTACACAGATCTGACTATAAAAGCAGAGGATGTTGCCAGGAAAGTAAAGCTTTTATTTTACCTGCTGGGGGAGCAAGGCTGAGAATTGTGCTGCTCTCTCAAACAAAGCAAAGATTCTAGTCTCTCAGCAGTGTTAACAACCTTAGATACTTACTGCTCACCTAAGAGAAATGAAACTATTGAGATGCTTTTTTTTTTCCACCAGAGTGCGAGCCAAAAGCAAAAGTATGGATTCCTATGTTACTGTAGGGTTGCCAGGTCCCCCCCAGGGGGGGGGAACCCCGCCCGAGAGGCCCGTTCCCTGTCGGCCTGGAGGTGACCTCATCGCGTCGGGCACGTTGTGGGGAGACGCTTTATCATTTGAGGGAAAACTCTATGGTTTTTCCCTCGAATGATTGTGGCCCTGCCCCAATGTGCGGGTGATGTCACCGTGGCGCGCGTGCTTCACGCGTGTGCCAGAACACTCCCGGGGAGGTCCAGGACTCCCTCCGCTAATTTGTAAGTACAACTTGGCAACCCTATGTTACTGCCTGAAGAACACTAGGAGCAAGATAGCTGGGGGACTTCACTTGACTGATTAGGGAAAAAGTAGTCTGTGGAACGTGGAATCATTCCTGAGAAGAGAGGCTACTTAGGCAAGCTAGGGTTGCCAAATCTTCTTCCCCCCGCGGCGGGGGAGCGTCGCCGCGGTCTGGGAGTCGTGCGGAAGTGACGGGCCCGGAAGTGTCGGGCGACGTGCTGACGTTGGGGGCGTGGCTGAGCTCATATGGTTTTCCCCTCCGACGAGCTCAGCCACGCCCCCAACGTCGGCAACGTGGCTGCGTCACCTCTGGTGACGCAGCTTGGGGGGTGGGGTTCCCCCGGCTCGGAATTCCCCTGCGGCGGAAATCGGGCCGCGGAAGCGGGGGGTTCCCCGCCCCCCGGCTCGATTTGGCAACCCTAAGGCAAGCTGATCTCACACCAGAACAATGTCTTGATATGAGGGAGGGCAGAGAGGGAAGGGCCTAGGGAGTACTGCAGCTTCTGAAATACACAAAGCAAAACAGCTGGTGGAGAAAGCAACTATTTACCCTAGCATACCCAGCATGAGATAGGGTTATCAGCCCCCAGGTTGGGGTGCAGTTTCCCCTGCTCCTGGGGGCTTCAATCCACCCCCGGCCAGCTGTCCAGTGGGGGAAGCACCGCCCGTAAGCTGCAGCTACCCATGGCCACCCCTTCCCTCTCTGCTAAAAGTTTTAAAGGGCTTCAGCTGATTGGTGGGGAGCACATGGCCCACCCACCAGCTGGAGGGCCCTTTAAGAACCTTTAAAGGATCTTTTTGCCAGTGGGGTGGAGGCTACGGTACACACAGGGCTCATTTCCCAGCGGCGATTCATCACTTGGGATTCAGGCCTACACTGCCACCCCACTCACCTCCCCGCCCACCCCTGGAATACCCCCCCCCAAAATTCCCCCTCTGGATTGATGAGAGGGGACTTGGCAACCCTAGCATGAGATGTATTCACTGTGGGAAACTTCATTTTAAAAAATAAAGGAGTGTCCAGATCTAAACCAGCTCTGCAACAAATCGTTTTAGCAATATGTGTAAAAAAAAATTTTTTTTAAGTTCCAGAAACAGTAAAACTAGTACAGGAAAGAGAAGGGACATCAGATAGTAGTGATAACTGTTGAGTTAAATGTAAAAAATAAATAAAAATCAATTGCCTTGGGAGCACAGAAGCTTTATGCAGTAACCCTGGTCCTCCATGTTTCCCAGTTAAGGGGAGATGCTGTTCAAATAAATTACAAAGACGATATAACTCCAATGGTAGCAAGAGAAAGAAGTTTTATTTACAAAAATAGAAGCACATCTTACATGACATATTCATGTAGGTGCATATAACTTGCTGTGAACAGTTCAACTTCAAAAAAGGTTAACTTGCTATGACTTCAAGCTCAGGTAAGAGAGAGAAGAAGAAAAGTTCTATACGCACCAAAATCAGTTCACGGCCTGAACCGCCACTCAGAAGGCACTGCCGGCATTGGCTGGGTGTGTGGTGGAGTCCCACCCACAGAAGCCCCAGCCAGCGTCTCACCCTCAGTCTACAGGGAGATGCCGGACAGGATGGACCCTCCGGCGGGTGGATGCAGCAAGACATGAATGTCTTTACTCCCTATGCACCCAATGGCAGCAGGGAGGCATGAGGACGGACCTGGCTGGCTTCGCTGTAGCCTGCTGCTGCCCACCGGCCCCAGGGCCACCCGACCTGGCCTCCGCTGCTGCTGCCTTCTTCCTCACCAGACTCCAGACGCGGCCTCCTTGTGCCTCCCTCCCATGGCTGGCCGATCAAGTGAGGGCAGCAGAGAGCCAGGCCCCGGCCAGAGGGAGGGGGACAAGGGAGATGAGCCAAAATCACCATGGCCTACCTTGGCGTGGGCTCCTCTCTGCCAGCATGGTCGCCGCCTTCGCACAGCCCACTGAGAGGAGGGAAGGGAGGGAGGAGCGGCAGCACCACTGCCGCCCCGGGAACACTGCGTGCCAGTCGGGGACACCACCGAGGGGAACAGCCCAATGGAACAGCCAGGTGACACTGAGGGGAGGGGAGTGGGTTCCAGGCCCAAGGGGAGAAACTGGAGAAAAAAGTGTCTGCGGGCTGAGGGGCAGACCACAGTGGAGGTGCTCTACAGGCTGCCGGATGCGGCCAGGTAGGGAGCTACTGGTGGACTGTGCAGTTGCCCCTTGATACCAGGGTCTTGGGTGGGGGGAGGAAATGCAGGGCCAGAACTCTGTGTGCTTGGAGACAGCCCGGGCAGGGAGCCGGGGTCTGAGGAGCGGGTAGAGAGCAGGGGGGTGGGGGGAAGCTCCCCCGGCTTTCTAGAGCTCGTTGTAATGTTGCTGCAATGGGCCTTGCTCCTAGTAGAAGATAAAACAGAAGAGAAACAACAGCCAAAGACAGCTCAACATCTGACAAATGAGAGAGTGGAGCCAACTGCCAAGTGTACCTGGAGTGACAGAATTCTCTTAACCCTTTCCCTCCCAGATCCTCTTGCATGCAGAGTTACGATATCCAGCAATGACATCACGGCCATTACTCTGAGCCCATGTAGACATCACATTTTAGCTTCTGAATCACAAAAGGAAAAAAAGTTGCACATACTGCAATTTATGCAACCATGCTGCTGGGAAATGGGCAGTGTGATTTCAGCCCAATATTGGGGCCTCTTGTAATGTGATTCCATGAAATGAAGTGACTCCAAACCCATCTATTCAAGAGCAGCCAGACTTTGATCATGTATAATCATGTACACTGCTTTGGTCAGGCCACACCTGGAGTATTGTGTGCAGTTCTGGAGGCCTCACTTCAAAAACGATGTGTACAGAATGGAGTGGGTGCAGAGGAGAGTGACAAGGATGATCGGGGCCCTGGAGACCAATCCAATCTAATACCTTTATTGGAATAAAAAAGAAGAAAGATAGAACATGGCAAATTTACTGAGGATTTCACTTATAAAATCAGTCAGGCATCAGATAGGAGAGCTAATGTTTTGCTCCCTGATTGTTATGGCAGCCAAATGGTACCTTGCAACTAAACTTGTAATATGGGAACATCGGTCAGATAGTAAAAAGGATACTAACTTCACCTCAGGTAAACCATGAAAGTTAGACACAATAGGTTTGATTACACAGTCCCACACTTCCCTATAAAAATCACAATGAAGTAAAACATGGGCTACCATTTCAAGGTGCCTTCCTTTGCAAGGACAGAGTCTTTCTTGACAGGGAATTTTGTCAAAAGGAAACTAAGCTCTATGAGGAAAAGCTGAGGGACTTGGTAATGTTCAGTCTGGAGAAGAGGAGGCTGAGGGGGAACAGGATGGCTCTCTTGAAGTGTTCGAAGGGCTGTCACTTGGAGGAGGGCAGGGAGCTGTTCCTGTTGGCAGCGGAGGAGAGGACTCGCAAGAATGGGTTTAAATTAAGGGCGGGAAGGTACTGGCTGGATCTTAGGAAAAACTTTTTTACAGTCAGGGTTGTGCTACAGTGGAATCAGCTGCCTAGGGAGGTGGTGAGCTCCCCCTCAGGGGCAGTCTTTAATCAGCGGCTGGACAAAGACTTGTCAGGGATGGTCTCGGCTGATCCTGCATTGAGCAGGTGGTTGAACTAGATGGCCTGTATGGCCCCTTCCAACTCTGTGATTCTATGATTCTATAACAGTACCAGTGTTCCCTCTAAGCTGAGTTAGTGTGAGCTAGCTCACAGTTTTTTAGCCTCCGGCTCACACATTTTTGTCTCAGCTCAGGAAGGAGGGCTCCAGAACACACTAATTTATGCAGTAGCCAAATCACCTGTTCACAACTTTAATGCTGGTAGCTCACGAAGTAGAATTTTTGCTCATAGGACTCTACAGCTTAGAGGGAACATTGAACAGTACCATACAACCCACAGGAAAATGCAATCTAATAATCACACACCCAGAATAAGAGGTGGTACCAACTGACATTTGTTGTTGTGGCAAGAAAGGAACACAGACTTCTGTTAGGAAGCTCAGCATCACAGGCTGTGGTGTTGTGGTGCTGTGGTACAGCACCTAAAGTTTTTAGCTACAGTTCATGAAGCAAGGATACAGTTGCTTGGACAAAGGGGGGGGGGAGTGTAAAAAACTATGGAGTTGTGTTCCAAGGAAAAGGTTACCTGGAGGTTGAGTTATAACTATAAGTACACTCAGCAGTAGAACCTGTATGACTACCTTGGGGAAAACTACCAGCTGCACTATACAAGTCTGCATGAGAGCAACTTCATAAGATATGGCACTAAGACATTATAGCACCAGTGAATAGTGATACTCCTTGGTTGAGCACTGTGCTGGTGGTAAAGAAGTCTTCAGGCAAATTACAAATTTGCATTGACCCAAAGTCCCTGAATTGAACACAGAAGAGATGCCATTATCCACACCCCAAAATCCAAAAAAGGACCACAGTGTTCCATAGCTAGTATAGAAAAGAATAGCATCGTTTTAAGAATAAGATACCAAATATTTACAGTGGTTATCTAACATTCAGTAATCTTCCCAAATATTGTTCTTACAAAGATATACAATTCTTAAAGGGATAGTTCAACACTCCAATGGCAAGTACAAAAGTTGCTGAAGTCTCTTATTATTTTTGTTCTTTTCTTCCAGATTTCTGAAGAGATTCTCCAGGTTCCCAGCGACCAAATGTGCTACCAGTGTGGGTGTGTTTTCGCAAACTTCCTCAAAGCGATCACTTTGCTTAAGAACCTTTTTGCCATTTTGTAATGAAGCAGACAGTCGCCTTTACTTTTGGAAGAATTTATTCTGTGGAGAGCGAATCAGTGTCAGGAAATAAAATATAAAGGCTTGGGTTCCACGTGACATTTTCTCATGGTATGTGACTTTGAGGAAGTTTGTGAAAACACGCCCACGCTGGCAGCATGTTTGGTTGCTGGGAAGCAGGAATCTTCCCGGTGACGTCGTTGCCTCAGGAATGTTGTGTGGTGATGTCCTTGTTCAGGGGTGTGGTTTCCCCAACGGCCAGCTGGTCCGTGGCAGGGAGAAGCCCCTGAAATTGCGGGGGTCCCCCACTGGGACGTGAAGGCTAGCAACCCTATAGAGCAATGTGATATCGCTACCAGTTTTTTTCCCTGAAAGTGATATCACCACACACACAGCACCAGCTCCCCCTATCTCCCCACCCCACGTAACTGCTACGCCTATGCAAGGCTAGGGTAGAATCTCCAGCCTCACAACAAGACCTCTTTCCAAATGCTGGAGCTGGGGGTGGGGAGTCCAGGAACCTTGTGATGGTGAGGCCCAGTGCTGATGCAGGCTCATCGCTTCCGCTAGCCAACTATGCCCCGCCCTCAAGCCCCACAACCAAGGCTCTTTTGGTAGAAAAAGCCCAACAGGAATGCATTAGCATAACAGGCCACACCCAACAGCAGAAACATGTTAGGCCACACCCCTGACAGCACATCTCATTAGCCTATTAGGCCACACACCCCATGTTACCAGAAGTGTGGTCATCCAGCCACACCCACCTTTTGCTGCTTATTCTGTTTACCTTGTTTGTTGTCAAAACCCAGGGCTTTTTTTGTAGCAGGAACTCATTTGCATGTTAGGCCACACACCCCTAATGTAGCTGTTGGGTGTGGCTTATTATGCTAATGAGTTCCTGCTGGGCGTGGCCAACTCGGGAGCCAGCCGGAACTCCGTTCCTGTTCGTTCCTGCCCAAAAATAGCCCTGCCCACAACAACAGCAACTCTCCACAGGCAGGGCTAGGGAAGGGGCGACAAAGGAGAAATCATGCCAGGGCAGGAAAATCCAGACATCAGACACCCCACCCAGCCAAAACCACCCTTCCAACAACATTGAGAAGAGTTAAAAACTGTTGCTGAAGAGACGCTTGAGAAGTCTCTGCAGGCCACACCCGATGAGCTAGGCTGTGCCGATGAACAGGATCTCCAGCAGCCACCAAAACGCCAAGCCTTCAATATTGGCTCCCGGCCCACTCTCCAAGTGTCCAGTGCCCACCTTCTCATCCTACCATGACCCTTCTTCAGTTCCCTCCCATTGAGGACATGTCTCAAGCCCTGCTCCCATTGGGGATGGGAAGGAAGCTTTCCCTGGAAAAGCCATTTGTTTCATCACTTTCACTATATTAAGGTCTCACAGCCCATAAGCCGTACACCAAGGAAACATTTAAGAATTCAAAACAACAGCAAAGAAGACTTTAGATACATCAACCGAGCAGGATTTACAGAAGCTACTCAGGAACCATCTTAATTTATGGACATCCGAAGTGGCGGAATCTTTTAACAACCATTTCGCAAGAAAATTTCTCCCTGGCAACAGTACGTTTGGAATAATTTAAGAAAACATGCAATAACGAATCAACCATAGACAAGGAGTAATCACAAAAGCGTTGTTCTGAAGGCATCATCGGTCCAACACGTTTCTTAAACAAATTGTAGTGTAACTGCTTCCCTGCTCGACTCGACGCCTAAGTAAAGAGGTTCATTCAATGTTATTTCCTCAGACCAAGCATTTTACACTTGGAACTTAATTTGGTCTCTTGGTTGTTTTGATCCATTACCACTGCAATGTCTTCTGATCTGGTGCTTTCAAGGTCTCGGCAGACAATTATAGTAAAAAGGCACCCCTACACATAGCAATTTCTCTTACACAGCATGCAGGACATGTCGTTGGGAATAAGAAAGTTATTGTAACAGGTATTGAGGTTGTAGGTGAAGAAGGGAGGATAAAAGGCCCAGGAATATCTGCTTCATCAAAATCTTTCAGTGTGTGATTGAAGATCTTCCGAAACATCTGGAGCACTTTATGCTGTTGTAAATGTTGGTTTTATTTTGTTTTATTGATTTAACTATTGGCATATATTGCCTAATGGAGCTCAAGTGGTTAAGACGCTGAACTGCAGGCTGTGGAAGGTCAGTAGTTCAGCAGTTCGAGACCCGGGTGCCGCATGACGGAGTAAGCTCCCGTCTCTAGTTCCAGCTCCTGCCAACCTAGCAGTTCGAAAGCAAGAAATTGCAAGTAGATAAATAGGTACCACTTCAGTGGGAAGGTAACAACGTTCCGTGCACCTTGGTGTTTAGTCATGCCAGCCACATGACCACAGAAACGTCTTCAGATAGCGCTGGCTCTTCGGCTTTGAAACGGAGATGAGCACCGCAACCCTAGAGTCGGACTCGACTGGCTTTCGAGCAAGGGAACCTTTACCGTTACCTTTTATATATTGCCTTATTTGTGTTTTAATTATTGGCACATTCACACCTATTTGTGAGCCGCTCTGAGCCCACTTGCGGGGAGGGCGGGCTATAAATTTGAACAAATAAAATAAATAAATAAATAAATACATCAAGAAGGAGACTGCATGCACATTTAAATACAGTATCTACTAAAAAAAAAGCATCGGGAATGAACAAAAAATATTTTAATGAACTGAAAAAATGTAAGCTTTCAGAAGACTGATTAATTTCCCCTGGTTTCTCTCCTCCTGCCATACTGTGGAAACGAACAAGACATTGGCAAGAGATGTTAGCTCCATCATATTTCCTGGAACCCGCCCAGATTATCTTGCACGAATATTGCATTTGGTGCCAAATGGATGGTGGAAACTGCCAGTATTGACTGAGCTGATCACCTGTTGGGACGGAGAAGCAAAGGGGACTGAAGCGAGGGTTCGTTTCCTTTCCCGAATATGTGCAAAACACAGCCAAAAACCACACCAGGCCTCATGTTCATGCATAATCTGTTTTATTCAGTAAAGCACTTGGAGGTAAAGATGCAGTGTTTGAGAAAGAAAGCTGTCTCATGCAGGGCCGGCATCACCATTCCCTTAGATGGGGCAGGTACCAGGGCCCAAGGCTCCAGGTGGGGCCCACTGCCACTCACCCCACCACCTGTCCTTCCCCAGCCCATTCCCTTGTTGAGTGCTTTGCCTCTAATTTTCCTGGCTCTACACGATGTCCAGCATTGGCTATTGTGGCACTCCCAACTGCACAGCTGGAAAAACAGCATGCAGGGTGTGTAAGCATGGGAAGCAGGAGGATTTGGAAGTGGGTGTGATAAGGGGGCACGTGGAGCACATGAGAGGGTGGGTGGGAAGGGGGGGCACGAGTGGGGGGCTGGCAGGCAGATGATTGGAGGGGGCTCATGAACACTCTCTGTTCAGAGCCCTCCAAAACTTGGAATCGGCCCTGATTTCATGTCTTGAATGCAAAATTTCAGTTATTTTAAAAAGAGCAATTTCCCAGGTTTTAGATCTAAAATACCATGATCATTGGAAAACTGGTCAGGCAGCAGCAGAGATCTTAGTGTTCCATATCTTTTGAACATATGAATGAGGACATTTCTGGCTGATATTAGTGGATAGCCCCCTGGCATTTTTAATTACTATATTGTTATTGTTGTGTTGTTTACATTATTTCATACATCGTAGATATATATATAATTTTTCTTATCTATTGTTATTCTTTCTACTGCTAAATTGAAGAGCTTTTCAGATTTTAGTGCTGCTAATTTATTGTTTTAATGTTGTTACTGTTGGTTTTACTCTTTTTTAATCATTGATTGCAATTTGTTTATTGCTTTTTATTCTATTCTTGTAGCTCTTACAGAAGAAGAATTTTATATCCAGATTAGGGCCCCCCGGAAACCAGTATTCAAAGTCAATGAAATAAATGAATTTCTACATATAGCTCCTCCACCCTCCAAATGCATGTGCATTTTTAACTCAGCCCTATGAGAGTTGTAGTCCCCTCCCCACAGCATTTAATTATCCAATGCAACTATCCATAACCCCAAGGGAGAACTGCTTTCACCTACTCTGCTGAAACAAAGAGCCGCAAGGCAGAAGGAAATGAAACTCCAGCTTCATGGCTACTGTGCTGCCGCATAGCTGTTCAACATCTGCTTAGGTGAGACAGGATCCTGGTACACACAACAGCCTCATGCATTCACTGAAAACATAGGGAGGGAGAACAGGGCCTAGTGTGCTAGCCCTGCTCTCTTCCTTCACCTGGTTGTCTGCATGGGTGACCGCATGAATCCTCCCTCCCCATGATCAGTGGCACATCACCGAACGTGGGGAGGGGGAGTTTGCATTTCCACTTCATTCACGTGGTTCCCCCTGCAGGCAACTAGGTGATTGCACTAGGGCTGCCAAGTCCCCCCGGGGGGTGGATTTCCCCCCGCTTTGGAGGCCCAATTTCTGTCCCCGCAGAATCCTCAAATGGCTGTGGCCCCGCCCCCAGCGTGCCCGGCGTCATGATGTCACTTCCCTGTGACGTGCATGCGGCGCGCGCACGCTCCGGGAGCCACCCCAGAGTCCCCCGCTGGCGAGGTAAGTCCGATTTGGCAACCCTAGATTGCACGGAGGACGGGGGCATGGTCAGTGAGCTTGGTCCCGGTGTCCATCCCGATGTGTTCAGTGAACATGTGGGGTTGTTGTGTGTGCTGGGCTAGGATGGCAAATAGATCTGAGGCTCGGCTTATGAGTGATCACAAGTAGTACGTTCACCTTCCAAATATGTTCATTGCAAAGTTCATGGTGGTAGTGGTGGAAAGTGTTGTGAAATCACAGCCGACTTATGGCAGCCCCATAGGGTTTTCAAGGCAAGAGATGTTCAGTGGTGGTTTGCCATTGCCTGCTTCTGTGTATCAGCCCTGGACTTCCTTGGTGGTCTCCTATCCAAGGACTAACCAGGGCCAACCTTGCCTAGTTTCTAAGATCTGATGAGATCAGGCTAGCCAGGGACATCCAGGTCAGGGTGCAAAGTTCACAGCACCTCCAAATCAGCTCTGCACATCCTTCTAGTTCTCATTTTGCATTTGTGGAACATTGCACTAATGTCGATAATGGTATATTGGTAGTGGTGGTCCATATCATTTGTGGGAGCCCAGGTCTTCTTGAGCTAGGATTGCACCCCTTTTAGCAGCCTCGAGTCAGATTTTACTCACACATTTGCCAGCCTCCTGCTCTAAGGCATAAAATATCGAATACTGTCAGAAATGAAAGAGGATTTGATTCCATCTGTGAAATGAGAAATGCATTGTCTAATACCAGTGTGTGTCAAAAACAGTTATTATTGACTATTCAGCATCAACATTCACAGCAGAGATTTGTGAGAAGAATGGTGGGGGATAAATTAATCTCTTATCCTCATTAGGAAAGTTACTCATTGTGTAAGCAAGCCGGCACATTCTTCATTACTGATTGATTTGCTTGGAAGTTGCAAAGCAATACAAGATTAAAGCCTTTTCTTTGTATGTTTGGATTTTTAACTCCCATACCTGTTAAAAGAAAGCGATGCAACATTGTACTTGACTCTGACATGTGAAGGTAACATTAATTTAGTATAATTCTTTGGTAGTTCATTGAACTACCATTTCCCCGGGTACTGCCTGAGGCATTATTCTAGGACAAAGCGTTACCAAAACATCAAAACCTGGAAAATGACAAAAGCAGAATTAATGATCACAGATTCTTTATGTAATCTAAGAGATCTGGTTGCTATCCTAGCTGTCAATACTCCATTCCAACTTGATGGTGGGACTACAGAAGTTTGTTCATACCTATCCTGTATGGCATATCCATTCATTGCGTTGAAAGGCCAACCTCCCAAATCCTGTCAACACGGGAACAACCATGTTACTTCTGTCGCCAGACAGAACTATCCAGTCCTTTGTTTGGTATGATGAAGCAACAGTGAGCTTAGCTAATGAGCAACAAGGGCTGTTGCAATGTGATTTACTACTATTCTAGGCTCTTAGCAACAGTGGGCTTAGCTAATGAGCAACAAGGGCTGTTGCCATGTGCCCCACACTGTACACTGTGTCAGGCCACATCTGGAGTATTGTGGGCAGTTCTGGAGGCCTCACTTCAAAAAGGATGCGGACAGAATGGAGCTGGTGCAGAGGAGAGCGATGAGGATGATCAGGGGCCTGGAGACCAAGCCCTATGAGAAAAGGCTGAGTGAGGGACTTGGGAATGTTCAGCCTGGAGAAGAGGAGGTTGAGGCTGAACAGGATTACTCTCTTGGAATATCTGAAAGGCTGTCACTTAGAGGAGGGCAGGGAGCTGTTCCTGTGGGCAGCAGAGGAGAGGAACTCACAAGAATGGGTTTAAATTAAGGGTGGGAAGGTACCGGCTGGAATCAGCTTCTGAGGGAGGTGGTGAGCTCCCCCTTCCTGGTAGTCTTTAAGCAGCGGCTGGACAAAGACTTGTCAGAGATACTTGATCCGGCATTGAGTAGGGGGTCTGACTAGATGGCCTGTATGGCCCTTTCCAACTCTGTGATTCTATGAGGAGCCTGAACTACTCAAAGTCTGTCCCCCTCAGAAGGGAGGGAGAAGAAGAGCAAACCCCTGAGTATCACTTGCACCGGTCCCATTTGGGACTCAGCTGGCTTCCAGTGGCAATGGTGGCTCCTTGCCACCTCACATAGGGTAAGCACCACTCCTTGCTTTGCCCTGGACAGGGGGGAAACGGTGAGGAGTTAGTGATTCTGTGGCCTTGTAATGATTCTTCGTTTTGATGTGTATATGCTCCTTTAAATGTTAGTCTGACTGCAGTAATGCAAGGAGAGCGATAGGGGGAGATGCGTGTGCTGTGATTGGCTGATGACTGAGAGTGTGGAAGGAGATGTTCTGAGAGGATTAATCCAGGGTTCTTTTTGTAGAAAAATCCCAGCAGGAACTCATTAGCATAATAGACCACACCCAACAGCAGAAACTCATAAGCATATCAGGCCACACCCCTGACAACACAGCTCATTAGCATATTAGGCTGCACCCCCATGTTGCCAGAAGTGTAGTAATCCAGCCACACCCACCTTTTGCTTCTTATTCTGTTTACCTTGTTTGTTGTCAAAACCCAGGGCTTTTCTTGTAGCAGGAACTCCATTGCATGTTAGGCCACACACCCCTAACATTGCCACTCCTAATGAGTTTCAGCTGTTGGGTGTGGCCTATTACGCTAATGAGTCCCTGCTGGGCGTGGCCAACTCGGGAGCCAGCCGGAACTCCGTTCCTGTGCGTTCCTGCCCAAAAATAGCCCTGGATTAATCTATGTGTGTGTTTTATGACAGAGTTCAGAGAGTGTTCTGTGTGTCTTTGGAATGTGAAGTGTGGAAGAGCTATTAAAGAAGGTCTGTGTGGAACTCTAAAAGTATTGTGAGAGAGTCTATAGGGAAAAGAAATGAGCTGTGTCTAAACTGTGTGATTAGACCAATGTTTTATCTTGTGTGGAAAAGTCAAAGAGTTTAGCGGTTTGGCTACCCATATAAGAAAGAGAGAGAATCCTGTCAGTAGTAAAAGCAGGAGATCTCCAGGCCCCACCTGGAGGCAGGCAATCCTAACTGGTAAGACCCAAGTTCAAATATACTCTGTCCTGGAAGATCACTGCAAGACCTTGAGCCAGTCACTATCAGCCTAACGTATCTCACAGGTCCAAGGTTGTGAGGATAAAATGGAAGAGAGGAGAATGTAAACTGCTTGGGGTCCCCATTGGGAAGAAAGTGGGCTATAGATAAATACATCAGAACTTTGGGTTATTTCGCTGATGTAATTCTTCAGCTTTTTCGGCCCTTGGTGGAACATGCTCCCACCCGAGATCAGGGCCCTTTGGGACTTATTACAGGTCTGCAGGCCCTGTAAAACAGAGCTGCTCCACCAGGCCTGTGGCTGCGGCGGTGGATGCTCAGCCATTCTGGCCTTCCCTGTTTATGGCCCCTTGCTGTTTTAAATAATATTATTGGGCACTGGAGTTTTGGGAGGTACCTATATTCACCTGATATGAGGCACAGGGTTTGTTGTTATTGTTTATTGTGCCATCTACTGTTTTATTGGTTTTATTGTTTTATGGATTTTATGCTGTAAGCCACCCTGAGCCCACTGGTGGGATAGGGAGGGGTATAAATTAAACAAATAAATCCCTATTCAGCAATGAGTCTCATTGGGAGACCTTG
>NW_015161503.1:186017-187001 GCF_001447785.1 Gekko japonicus
TCACAAGATTTTTGTGACGAGCAAATGGAAGAAGGAAGAATCATGTCCGCTACCCTGAACACCTTGAAATAAGGGTGGGATGAACACAGATAGTATAAGTCACCTGCCCATGTTGTGAGTCAGACCAGTGTTCAGTCTGGTCAAATATTGTCTTTTCCGAAATCATCTACCTGAATCCCTTTAATGAAAAATGTTGGGTACTGAATCTGGACTTGTTGATATGCAAAGCATATGTTTTAGCATTGAGCTACAGTTTCTGATAAAGCACAGATAGCGATGTTCTATGTACGTTTTTCAAACTGTTCTCAACAGCCTCTCAGTCTTAAATGCAGGGCTCTGCACTGAAACAGACTCTCCTTTTAAGTTCTTCAGGGCCCAAAGGGATGGCTGCCATTTCTCCTCAAGCAAAGAGAATTGGAGTTAGAACCTGGCGTGTTCAAATTCAAACAGCGCATTCACAAAATCCATGATGTTGATTATAAATTATATATATTGTGCATACAAACGGTGTGTAAGAACAGTACAACAGGCATGCATAGTAGAACCAGCTCTTCAAAACCAACCATGAAAAGTGGAGAACGGAAATGGCTGACAGGTTTTAAGAGGAATGCCAAAAGAAGTAAGATAGCGAACATTCATTCACTCCTAGTCCTCAGACTGATACGTCAAGATATGTGTAAGTGCTGAAGAAAATTGTAACCGTGTGCTTAGCTGGCTGGTTCCCCTCCTAATGTCTATAAGAACTTGCCTCTTGTTATGGCTTCATTATGCTGCCTCAGATTTCTCAGCCCCTGCTCCAACTCATTGGCTCCCACTGATGGGGTAACAAGAAACATCATGGCATCATGAATGAAGACGTTCCAGTAGGCATTATGGAAGGTGTGAGTGAGTGAAACATACAGATGTTGATTTTGCCTGCATTTGCAAACATAACGTAATACCTAGGCTAGTTTGGTCACCCCAGCCAGCTCCGTACCCTACTTT
>NW_015161504.1:0-15644 GCF_001447785.1 Gekko japonicus
GGAAAGCCAGGGGGCGGAGTCAGAAGATAGAAATGCTCCATCCAACCTGGGAGGGGGGAGTTGTCCTGCAACCTTCAGAGAGGCCAGGACCGTAAGTTAAATATAAGCAGCCAGTGTGATGCGGTGACAAAAAAGGCTAATGCAATCTTGGGGTGTATCCACAGAGGCATAACATCCAAATCGCAAGATGTCATTGTCCCACTGTATATTGCATTGGTCAGGCCGTACCTGGAGTACTGTGTGCAGTACTGGAGGCCTCACTTCCAAAAGGATGTGGACAGAATGGAGCAGGTGCAGAGGAGAGCGACGAGGAGGATCGGGGGCCTGGAGACCAAGAAGCCCTAGGAGGAAAAAGGCTGAGGGACTTGGGCATGTTTAGTCTGGAAAAGAGGAGATTGAGGGGGGACATGATTGCTCTCTTAAAGTATTTGAAGGGCTGTCACCTAGAGGAGGGCAGGGATTCTCCATAATGGGTTTAAATTAAGGGCAGGAAGGTACCAGCTGGATATCAGGAAAAGTTTTTTTGCAGTCAGAGTTGTGCAACAGTGGAATCAGCTGCCTATGGAGGTGGTGAGCTCCCTCTCACTGGCAGTCTTTAAGCAGCAGCTGGACCAACACTTGCTCTAGGCTAATCCTGCACTAAGTAGGGGGTTGGACTAGATGGCCTACATGGACCCTTCCAACTCTGTGTGATTCTATGATTCTCAAGTCCAAGCCTACTCTTCCATCAAGGTGTACCTTGCACCCATATCCTGTTTTGACCCTGAGATCGAGGGTACCTCGGTATTGACTGATAAGCTCTCTAAACAGTTCCTCAAGGGTTTATTTAACATGTCCCCCACTAGAAGTCCCCTGGTTCCCCCACAGTATTCACTGGCCTCATGTGGAAACCTTTCAAATCCTTGGCCACATGCCCTTTACACCAACTGTCTATGAAGGTGTGGATTTTAGTGGCCATTTCATCTGTAAGAAGGATTCGATACAGTTAACATGATTTCACATCAAGCACTGTAAGAAGGGTTAGAGAACTGGCTTCTCTGAGGGTGGACTCACTTCCTAAAGATTTTTGGAAAGAAGGCATTTCTGAGACCTAGCTTTGAGTTTATGCCCAAGGTGGTTTCAAGGTTTTACTTTGGAGATTGTATTACCCATTTTCCCCCCATCCCCTCCTCTGATAACGAAAGAGGATTACACTCTTTAGATTGAAGGTGAACTTTATTGCTTTAAGAGATCCAGATTGTCCAGGAATGCTTTTTTCATCTGTTATGCTGAGCTGGATGAGAGGGCTTCCTCCAAAATGATTTCTAGGTGAACTGCCAAAGCATTAAAGCTCTGTTATGCACTGGCCAGTCTTCTTTGCCCTCTATATATCTATGCTCACTCCACCAGAGCTCAAGCCTTGTCTGCAGCTGTCACCAATGGAGTCCTGCTTCTGGAGATTTGCAGAGCAGCGACCTGCTCCTTAGCAGACACCTTCATGAGGCATTACGCACTGGACCTGCAAACCTGCACAGAGCAACAAGTGGGAAAAGCAGTGCAACATTCTCTGTTCCAATGACCATTAGGAGAGCATCACCCCGCCTCCAAGTAAGTAGCTCACTAATATCCCCATGTGGGACTGCACAGAAGTAGGAAGATGGAAACATGGTTGCACTTACCTGTAACTGATGTTCACTGAGTATCTTCTGTGCAGGCACACATTCCCTCTCTCCTGTCCCTCTGTGAGCTTTCCCTTTCCTGGGCTTGCAGTGGCTCAGATGAAACTGAGGGAAGGGGGTGCAGCCAACTGTTTTGGCCAGAATGAGTCACTCTGTTCCAGTGCACAGTGCCCCTTAATGGTATTTTTTGCTAGGAATTCATCTCCGGCAGCAGGCCGGCATCCCAGTGAACTTGCACAGAAGACATTCAATGAATATAAGTTACAGGTAAGTGCAATCCTGTTTTCTCTTCCTTCAGTTTGTTTGCTTCCTTCCCCCCTCCTAGATTATTAAATGCTTAATTTTGCTTTGGTGAAACACTGCCAGAAAACAAGCAAGCAAATTAAAATCTGAGAATACAGTTAAAACCAATTGAAGCAACCAGTGATCAATCAAGATACAATCTACTGTCTTTTCACATCATGACCCCAAGTCCATCCATTTGGAGAGTTTGCTCCTTTGCACAATCATCTCTGTAACATGTTTTGCTGTGGGACTTCTTTTAAGGTATACAGCATTATGGGCAATAGAATGAATAGAATAGAATAGAATAGAATGACTTATGAATAACGTATGCCAATAAAGGCTTGTCAAATGACTTATGAATGACTTCTTATGTCAAATGATTTATAAATGACTTAAAAGGAAGTACTTCTTCACCCAAAGAGTGATTAACACATGGAATTCACTGCCACAGGAAGTGGTGGCAGCTACAAGCATGGATGGCTTCAAAAGGGAATTAGAGCAGAGGTCCATCAGTGGCTATTAGCCACAAGGTATAGATAGGGGCTCTGGGGCAATTAAAAGATGCCTGCTCCTTGGGAGGAAAGCGATGGTGAACCTAAACAGCATGATAAAAAGTAGAGACATCACCCTGCCAACAAAAGTCCGCATGGTCAAAGCAATGGTATTCCCAGTAGTCATGTATGGCTGCGAGAGTTGGACTATAAAGAAGGCCGAGCGCCGAAGAATAGATTCTTTTGAACTATGGTGCTGGAGAAGACTCTTGAGAGTCCCTTGGACTGCAAGAAGATCAAATCAGTCAATCCTAAAAGAAATCAACCCTGACTGTTCCCTGGAAGGCCAGATAATGAAACTGAAGCTCAAATACTTTGGCCACCACCCAATGAGAAGGGAGCACTCATTGGAGAAGACCCTGATGCTGGGAAAGATTGAAGGTCAAAGAAGACGGGGACGGCAAAGGATGAGATGGTTGGACAGTGTCATAGATGCAATGAACATGAAGTTGAGCAAACTTCAGAGGACAGCGGAGGACCAGAGGGCCTGGCGTGATCTGGTCCATGGGGTCATGAAGAGTTGGACTTGACTGTGCGACTGAAGAACAACAACTGGGGCAAGTGATGCTCTGTCTTCTTGGTGCTTGGGGGGGTCAACAGTGGGAGGGCTTCTAATGTCCTGGCCCCACTGGTGGACCTCCTGATGGCACCTGGTATTTCTGGCCACTGTGTGACACAGAGTGTTGAAATGGATGGGCCTTTGGCCTGATCCAACATTGGCATCTCTTATGTTCTTATGACTTGAGACCCACTTTCAGCTGTCCCCTCTGGCATGTCACCAATTGCATCTTAGTCCTTCTGGCAGCCAGCAGACTTGGAAGGTGGCATTGTGTAGCAATTGTATATGTTTTTGGCAAGAGGTTTGACAAGAGCACTGAAGTAACCTTGAGAAGTCTGCATTTGCTGATGGGTTCTTTTGGAGACAAGAAGGAAGACTTTGTCCTAGTGAAACTTTTTTTTTAATGGTATGCATAGGAAGGTCCTGGCTCAGATATCACACAACAGATACAGCCTCCAGAGGACACTCCTAAAGTCCTACCTCAGCAGTGGACGCAGCATTCTTGGGTTTCTGTCAACAAGATTCAAAGACTCAGAAGTGTCTTTCAAACACCATATCATTTTTACGTAGAGACTCTGTTCAGTTGGAATACTTACAGTTCTGGCCTCCATGTCACAAAAAGGATATGGCAGAGCTGTAAATACTGCAGGAGAGGACAACTAAGATGATTTAGGAGTCTGAGCTCCTTTCCTCATAGGTAGGGATCTAGGAATGTCCTCAAGAGTCTGGGTCTTTCCAGTTTAGAGAAAAGATGACTAAGGGGAGACATTATAGCAGTTCATTAAATTACTCATGGAGTGCGGGAGGTAAGTAAAGAGAGCTTTTTCTCCCTCTATAGTACTAGAACTCAGAGGCATGCAATGAAGTTGATAGTCAATAGATTCAGGAGAGCAAAAATAATTTCACTCAAGGAGTCATGTCAGAAGATATAGTGATGGCCACAGACATAGGTGGCTTTAAGAGGAATGATAGAATCATAGAGTTGAAAGGGACCTCCAGCATCATCTAGTCCAACCCCTTGCACAATGGAGGAAATTTACAAATACCTTCCCCCTCCACACCCCCAGTGGCCCCTGCTCCATGCCCAGAAGATGGCAGACAACAACAACAGCCTCCAGGATCCCTGGCCAAAACTGGCTTGGGGGGAAATTGCTTCCTGACCCCAAAGTGGCGATCAGCAATTCCCTGGGTGTGTAAGAGAGGGCCATGAGAACTAAGCACTGATGCAACCCTTCCTGCCCTCCCTCTCATGGTCTGCCTAAGGATATTAGGCAGATTCATGGAACTGTTGACCATCAATGGCTATTAGCCATGGTGAGTAAAGGTAACCTCCATATAAAGAGACAGCAAGCCTCTGAGAGCCAGTTTGGTGTAGTGGTTAAGAGCGCAGACACTAATCTGAGGAACCCAGGTTTGATCCCCCACCCCTCGATATGCAGCTGCTGGAGTGACCTTGGGTCTCTCAAGAGCAGTTCTCAAAGAGCTCTCTCAGCCCCACCTACCTCATGGGGTGTCTGTTGTGGGGAGGGTAAAGGAAAAGAGACTCTGAGTGAAGGGCAGGGTGTAAAGCCAATCTCATCTTCTATTCCTCTTCTTTTTCTTCTGAATACCAGAATTCTATCTCAGATGAAAGCCTTGGTGGTTTTGGCAACAGGTTGGTCACTGTGTGAAAAGGGATGCTGGACTTGATGTACTCTAATCCATGAAAGAGTATTCTGGGATAAAAATGTGTTTGTTTTTAAATTGCTGGACGAACCTTGTTTGTTGTTTACTTTCAGAAGATCAGCGTAGGGGAGTCAAAAGACTCAGAACTGCTTTTTGGTCTCTGTGTGTTTTCAGATAATGAATGACTCCTGAGAGAAGGGCCCTTGAACGGCATTACGGGGGGGGAGGGATTCAAACACATGCAAGTAAAGTAGATTGTGCAAGTGTTTAATTATATGATCCAAGAAGAACTCCGATCTCATTTGATGCAAATGCCCATCAGCTGCAGCAGGCATAGAAGAACCTAGGAGGCTTACACCTGTACTTGATAATCCATTTATTTAAAGGATTTGTATGCTCTGTTTCCCCCCACCCTAGCCATCAGGATCCTGGGCGGCTAACACCAAATTTACAAAAATCTGCCAATAATAATAATAATAATAATAATAATAATAATAATAATAATAATAATAATAATAATAATAATAGATGTTTAAAATATGGACTGTGTGCCTGCTTCATAATAGGTGCATGAACAAAACAGGAAATACTAAAACCAACACAACCAGAATTGAGATGAAATTTTGAAACACAAACATCAAATGAAACAGCCAAATGCAATCAAATGACTTTGGCAGGCTGAGTGTGAGCATTGATTGGGTGGTTTGCATAGAGGGGCTGGTCCTGCTTTTTGTATAGGGTTGGACCTGGCATCCGGTGTTCAGTTCTGACACAGAATCAGTCTATATTTTATTGGAATACAGGTCTGTTGCCAAGTGATACAGGTACATTGTCAGGAATAATGATTAGTGCAAGGGGATCCATACATATACTCTGATGCTACATTTAGCTAAGCAAATGAAATCCAAGCACGAGCGCAGGATTTCTCCCGGTGGGATATTACAACGTGAACGGGAGCCCTCCCTTCCCTTCAAGGTTATACTGATAACGCTGTCTGACTGAACCAGTTCGCACCCCTTATGTTACCCACGGTAGCTAAGCAAAGCATGCATGCGTGGCTGCGCAAAACTCAGGAACAAAGGAAAACAAAGAAAGCATGGGAGCTAGCTGACATTCTGCCCCCTCAAAAGAAAATCAGCCCCCTCCCAGAATGCCCAGGAGACCTCCTGGTTTCCCCGGGAGACATTCATGAATGTTATGCAAAAGGTCAGGGGCCCGAATATCCCTTTCTACCACCCATTCCCGGTGTTGGGGACCAAAATGCACCCACTCTAAAAGATAATATAAGCATCCTCGTTTCTGTTCAGAGTCCAAAATTTTAGAGATTTCATCATGTTCTTCACCCTCCACTAAGAGAGGAGGAGGTACTGTCAGTTCAGGGCACCATAGATTAGGAGCGGGACTGGGCTTCAAAAGGCTGAAATGGAAAACAGGATGGACATGTTTTAGATTTTTAGGCAAATCTAATTCCACTGTCACATCATTGATCAGTCTGAGCACTTTAAAAGGCCTGATGTACTTCTACGCCAATTTCTGAGAGGCTTACGAGAGTCTCAAATTCATGGTGGACACATACACAAAGTCTCCAGCCTGCAACACCCAACCCTCCACCCTTTTCTTGTCAGCCTGGTGTTTGTAAGCTGCCTTGGCAGCTTCCAGTGTTTTGCATATTCCTGGTCATGAGTCTCTTAGCATTTCACACCAATCCGCTGCAGCCCTTTACCTGGCGCCGTGGCCAAGAAGGGGACTGGGGGGCTATCATGGCCCAGTGCAGCCTTAAAAGGCGAAACACCCGTGGATGAATGATAAGCGTTATTATAACAGGATTCAGCCAAGGGCAGCAAGTCAACCCAATCGTCTTGTTGAAAGTTGGTGAAGGGGCGCAAATATTGTTTTAGGGTTTGATTCACCCATTCCGTGTGGCCGTCAGTCTCTGGGTGGTAAACACTCCTTAGGGCCCGTTCCACCCCCATAAGGTCCATTAAAGGTAAAGGTTCCCTTGCTCGAAAGCCAGTCGAATCCGACTCTAGGGTTGTGGTGCTCAACTCCATTTCCAAGCCGAAGAGCCAGCGCTGTCCGAAGACGTTTCTGTGGTCATGTGGCCGGCATGACTAAATACCAAGGCACACGGAATGCTGTTCCCTTCCCACCGAAGTGGTACCTATTTATCTACTTGCAATTTCTTGCTTTCGAACTGCTAGGTTGGCAGGAGCTGGAACTAGAGACGGGAGCTCATGCCATCTTGCGGCACCCGGGTCTCGAACTGCTGAACTACTGACCTTCCACAGCCTGCAGTTCAGCGCCTTAACCACTTGAGCCACCGCAGCTCCATATAAGGTCCATTAGTTCCCCTCAAAACTTTGAAACAAATTGGGATCTGCGATCCATTATTATCTTGTTTGACAACGTGTGAAGTCTAAACACATGTTGGAGGAAAGCTTTCACTAACGACCGGGCAGTTGGCAAACTGGGAAATGGAATGAAATGAGCCTGTTTGAAAACAGGTTCATGACTACCCATATTACAGTCATAGACTTGCTAGGAGGTAAGTCAGTGATAAAATCCATAGAAATCACCTCCCATGGTCTACTGCAAGTCGGTATAGGTTTCAGGAGCCCTGGAGGATTTGGCATGAGTGCACATACAGTGATAAATCCTTGCGCATTTGTGGCCACCAGAATTGGCACTGTAAAAGATGCAGAGATTTTACAAAGCCCAAATGGCCAGCCAGCTTAGATCCACGAACAGCGGCTAACATGTCCCCCGCAACAGTTTTGAAACAAACAGTTTATTTTCTTTATACCAGCAGCCATTGTCCCATTGTTCCAAGTCCCCCGCCGCCCTCACTTCCTCCACGTCAGATTTCGAGAGGGCAGAGGCAAATTTGGCTTCCCAGCCCCCCACGGGAGGGGAAAGGGGGAGGTTTTCCCTCGCTTGCCGTCGTGTCGTCACGGCTCCACCCAATTGGGAAGGAATAAACATGGAGTCTAGTACCACCTCCCTTTGGCTATCATGTTGCAGGAGGTGAGACAAAGCATCGGCCAGGGAGTTTGACTTGCCTGGGAAATGGTGCAACGTGAATTGAAACTTTGAGAAAAAATCAGCCCACCGAAGCTGCTTGGCATTCAAGTTGGGAGGGGTGCGGAGCACTTCGAGGTTTTTATGATCAGTTCAAACCTCAAACGGTACTCGCGCCCCCGCCAACCAGTGCCTCCATGTGGAGAGCACCAGTCGGATTGCTCCTGCTTCTTTATCCCATATGGATCAATTTCTTTCTGTGTCATTAAATTTGCGGGAGACATATGCCAGGGGATGGAGCTTGCCATCTGCCCCTTCTTGCAAGATTGCACTCCCCATAGCGACATTCCACACATCCACTTGGACCACAAATTTTTTCATTTGGATGCGCCAACACCAGTTCTGTTGTAAACAGAGCCTTTAATTGATTGAACGCTTTTTGGCAATCGGGAGTCTACTCCAGTCTTGCTCCGGGCTTAGTAACATCTGGCCCCTTCCCTTTGGTTTTCAATAAGTCAGTCAGGGGCAGACTCACTTGGGCAAAGTTTGGCAGGAAATGTCTATGGAAATTAGCGAAACCTAAGAAACTCTGAAGCTGCCAGCAAGTTTTGGGAGCCTCCCACCCTAGCATGTCTTTCACCTTCCCTGGGTCCATCTCTATCCCCCTTTGAGAGATATGATAGCTGAGAAAGTCAATTTCAGTCTTATGGAATTCGTAGTTTGATAGTTCTTAGCAAATAGTTTATGCTTATGTAATGTCTGTAGCACCTCTCTCACCAACTGCATATGAGAGGCTTTATCGGGGGAGTACAATAAAATGTCGTCCAAGTAGACCAGGACCCCTTTGAACAGGTACTTGTGCAACACTTCATTTATTAGGTTCATAAAAACTCCCAGAGCCCCCTGGAGGCCGAATGGCATCACCAGGTACTCGAACTGGCCTAGGGGGGTGTTGAAAGCTGTCTTGTACTCATCCCCCTCCCGTATGCGCACCCGAAAATAAGCATCTCGCAAATCAAGCTTAGAAAAGATCTTTCCCTTGGCAGCTTCAGCCAAGAGATCTTTGATAAATGGCATGGGGTAGGCATACATGGATGAGACTGTATTCAATCCACGATAGTCAGTACACAGTCTTAAACCCCCCTCTTTCTTTTTCCAGAAGATGACGGGGGCTGCAAACGGGGAAGCAGCTGGCCAGATAAATCCCCTGGCCAAATTTTTATCTATAAACTTCCACAACTCTTTTTTCTCACCGAGGCTCATAGTATAGAGCTTCCCCTTCGGCATTTTATGCCCTGGCAATAACTCGATCGCGCAATCAGAGTTGTGGTGGGGTGGGAGCCCATCAGATTCTTCCTCTTCAAACACCTGTGTTAAGTCTCTATACTCCCTCTTTCATCGAGGATCCATCCATTTGGGTAAAAATTAAGGGGTCAGCCAATCTAACCACGGCCGCCTCCAGTCCCGACACTAAGGAGGGGTTGATCAGATCCCGCCCGCATCCTGAGTCAATGAGGCACCAGACCCTAATGTGTGTTTCCATGGTGGGGTTCATGACTGTAACACTCACAAAAAAAAGGGGTGGATAGCTGCTCACCACTTTAGGCACCTGTGTGGATGGGTCCTGCTGCACTGCGCCACTTACAGCAGGACCTGGTCTTTTCCTGATGGTTCCATCTCTTCCTCCTCGCTTCATCCTGGCTCGAGCACTTCCACCTCAGCTTGCAGAGCATGGGGGGGTTCTGATTTTCGCTGTCCGCTTCTTGGAGGGCATGTCGACTCGCCGCTTGTCACCTTCTCTTCCCGCCAACCCTGTAGCCTTCCCCACAGGGCAGTTGGCCATGAAGTGGCCCCATTCCCCACATTTCAGACACAACCCGTTTCATCCGCTGCTCTCGGACCGAGACTTTTGGCGGGGCTGGTTTTGCCTTTGGGTGGGGTGTCGCTGGCACCCTTTGCACCCCTACCGCATTGTCCAAACGCATAGTGCCAGTCTGCTTTCGGCATACTCTGCCTCCTGCATCCAGGTGAGCAAGGTTCTTGGGTTCCTGGAGCTCATGACGGTATTTTGGATTTTAGTATTCAGTATTCAGTCCCAACCAGTACTGCTGAGCTAGTTCTAGGTTGGACCAGTCATGAATTTTGGCAGCTTGCCGTTGAAATTCCGTCGAGTATTCTCTCACTGTTAATTTACCTTGCTTAAATGTGCGGAGGAACACTTCCGCCTTCTTGGGAGTGGTGTGGTCCTCGAATCGGGCTCGCAGTGCCCACATGAACACATCTACGCTCCCCAGCTCCACCGCATTCAAGTTCTGGAGACTCACATACCAGCTTGTTGCCACCCCCCAAGATCGGGAAGCGATAAAGTCCACCTGTTGTTCCTTGTCTGGGAACAACTGAGCCCACTGTTCCACAAACTTCATCACCCGCACAATAAAGGAGGATACGCTTTCTGGATCACCATCAAAGGTAACATCCAGTAAATCCTTGGGTTGCGGCATGGCTGGTGGAGCCACCCAGACCACGGTTAGCGACCCCAGGGGGGGAGGAGGTGGCAGCGGCGCTGGCAGCGGCGGTGGAATCGGGGGGGAGAGGCGGTGGTGGCAGCGGAGGAGGCGGCGGAGGGATCGGCGGGCCAAGGAGGGATTACTGGGGAGCCCCATTGGACGGCCAGCTGAGTCTGCACCGCCTGGGCCACTGTTCTCGGTAAGGTCTGGAGCAGTTGCACCATATCCCGCATTATTGTGTGGCATTCCAGTTCCAGACCATCCAGCCTCCCATCTACATCCCTTCCCGGGATTAACAAAGACCTCGATGGGAACATGATGGGTCTGCTTGGGATCACTCCGAAGCTCCCCAAGCTCAGCCGGGGGTCATACACACTGTGCCGACTCCAACTCCCTGGCACCAACCAAGTAGTCTGCATGGAGTTTCACAAATTGCGGCCCCAATCCCGATCCTTGCGGCGGTAGGTTACTCCCTTCCCCAAATGCACTGGGATATGCATTGGGATTTTGGGCAGGGGCCGGGGAAGCCGGCAGCGGGGCTCTCCTGGCGTCCCTCGAGCCACAGCGCTTATGTGCGGGCCCGGGGGATGCGGCAGCGGGACTCTCCAGCCTCCCCCGAGCCGCAGTGCTTCTGCACGGGCCCAGAGAACACAGCGGCGGGGCTCTCCGGGCTCCCCTGAGCCACAGCACTTTTGGCACAGGGAGATAGGGGCGGGGCTTGCCGCCGCCACCATTAGCACGGGCTCCTGGGTTGCTGGAGTGGCGCTCTGGTGTGCTCCGGCCCCAAAAGACCCCTGGGCATTGGCACCCAGTTACCATGCTGTCGGGCAAGAAATCATCCCTGTGAAAGTGTCTAATGTGTTTTGGGTCTTTCCCACAAATGGTGAAGTGAAGTTGGATTAAAACAGACTTTTTTTGAAATGAGAACTAGAAATGTCTGAGGCAGAATGAAGCCAGATAAATGTATGAAACAAGGAAAGGGCAGGTGGCTTAGGAACGATCTGAATAAATATTGCACGTTGTGAGAGGGAAGCCTTCTGTCCCCTTAGTTTGGTACAAGACATCCCTCCAGTTACTTTTCTTTATACAGACTGATGCCCTAATTGGTCTTCACATTTCCCCCCATTTCCTATTCAGCTAGCATTAGCATAATTATATGTTTAAATAAATACTATGTTAAAAGTGAACTCCCAGTTTGTTCAGTTTGTACTAATGGCATTAGCTTTGATGTGGGTTACCCCAGAGTAATTTTAATGCTGTCATTAAGAAACAGGAATAATCAGGGTGGGGGAGGGGGCAGGCAGAATTGTCAATACAATTTTTAATTCACCTGAGTTTATATTGGTTAGAATTATTGCCTGCCCTCATTGACTTGACTGAAGGCATTTCAAAAAGCACATTTGGGAGATGCCTTTTACTGCTGTTGAGCAAAAGGAAGGGACGGCTAGGGGCATAAAATTCTATGGGTCTGAGCTCCTTCTTGGAATTGGGAAACCAAACAGTCCAGTGGCCCATCAGAGAAAGGGTTAGAGTGAGAGATCTGTGATTCTCAGAATGTTTTCCCCTCTTACCCCATCCCTCCCTTGAGCACTCCTAGTCCAGCCCTTCCTTGATATTCCATGCTTTGTTTTGCTTTGTTCTGGGTTGTGTTGGTTCATTTGATATAATGTATGTATGTAGAAAATAGAGAAAAGAAATGGGGTATCATATGTGTAATAAGAAATTCATTGTATGGAAGGAAGGAAGTAGTACCAGGTAGTAGGTCCTGCTAAACCATCTGAGATCATTCCTAAACTCACTTGTTCCTCACACAGAAGTTTCTCCCCTGTTTATGCCGCAATTATGTTTACTGTAAGCCACTTCATGTCCCCATTGGGAAGGCATGTGGGAAATAAATAAATATGCTGCACATGGAATATCCAGAACATCATACGCAGCCCCAAAGTTATACAGATTACTTCCCACCAGAGGCCTGGTGTTGGCTCTCACCCAGAGGTCATTTCGGGGGGGAATGTGGGGGAACGCAGTCCCCCCGGGTGAGGTGCAGGGGGCGGGGCACATGACAAAGCCCCGCCCCCTGCTTCCGGCCGCCCCGCTTCCAGCCCTCATTCAGCCAGGAGGAGGCAGGAGAAGAGGGAGGGTAAGTTGCTTCCTCCCCGCCTCTCCCCACCCCTGCCTGCCTGGGGCCAGGGAGGGCCTTGGCGGGGCTTCCTTGCACTCCCGCTGGCCTTGCAGGTCCACTGCTGGGCCCATGATGTCAGGGTGTGTGGCATATGCTAATGAGTTATGCTAATGAGTTCCCCTAGCTCTTTTTCTACGAAATGACCCCTGTGTGTTACCCATTTACTTCCCCCTCAAAATCAATGCTTCTTTGGGCTTTTTTGGGTGGAACTTTGACAAGGCTTAGAATGAGACCTCCTGTATTCCTGTGTTTCTGCCATTAGGGAGAAGATGCCATTCCATCATGTCACAGCTGGCTTGTTGTACAAAGGAAACTACCTGAACCGGTCTCTCTCTGCTAGCAGCGACAGTGAGCAGTTGGCCAACATCTCCGTGGAGGAGCTGGATGGTAAGGAGGAGACCTTCTTTCCCCATGGGAGACGTGGTGGGAACGTCTACTTTTTTTAAGGCAATTTCTTAGAAATACACGGGGGAAGCTGAAGGGAATGAAATAATAATAATAATGAAAATTATTTCATAAATAATATTTTTTGAAGTTAATTGCGTCATAGAAATAAATATAATATAAACAATTGTAGAATCAGCATTTTAGGTTGGCACATGCACTCAGCATTGAAGTTACAATAGCACAAGCAGAGAAATATAAAACTAAATTTAGGCAGAACTTAAAAAAAATCTTTGGTAAAATAATTCTTAAAACTTGGCATTAAAAACTATATAGGGGTGTAGTCTGGTGTTTCAAGGGGTAGGAAAGGTCCTGCTTCAAAATAGCCAGCATGGTGTAGTGGTTAGATTCACCCTGCCATGGAGGCTTAGTGGATGACCTTGGTCCAGTCATTACTGCTCTCCCAACCTAATTTACCTTTCATGGTTGTTATTGTAAGGATAAAGAGGAGGAGGAGATGTTGTAAGTGGTGACCAGAAAAAAGCCTACAGAAAAAAACCCATGGCCATAAATGCTCACAGGAAAAAATCCCACGTGGAAAAATGCCCACATGGAAAAATAGCATGTAAAGCGCCATAGATATTTATAATTGTGGATAACCATTCATCTCCATTTATGAGAATGAACAGGTATTACCTGTATTCACATGCAACAATTTGTGTTGTGATTTCATCAAGTATAATCCTATATATATAATTGTCTTACACGTTGGCGATTTCCAGCTCTCCCATTGGCTGTGCTATACACTCCATCAGCCATTGGCCATTCAATCGCCACTCAAAAGTACTTGTGTGCCATTGGCTGGGGGCTGGGTCCACTCCTGTGGGGACTAATTTATCCCTCAGTGGCTGTTGCTAGGCAACCAAGCTTGGTTCTGTCAGTAAAAAGACAAAGGAAGGAAACCCTGTCCAGGCCTTTGTGAGGAACTCATTGGGGCCAGGCCTGACTAGGGTTGCCAGCACCAGGTTGGGAAATTCCTGGATATTTTGTGTTGGGGTCTACAGAAGCCAGAGTTTGGGGGGGGGGAGAGGCCTCCGCTGAATAGAATGCCATAGAGCCCACCCTCCAAAGTAGTTATTTTCTCGGGGGGGGGGAAGAGATCTGTTGTCTGGAGTTCAGTTGTGATACCTGGTGATCTTCAGGCTCCACCTGTGGGTAGGCTACCCTAGGCATGGTGGTTAGCGCTTCAGAGCAGGGTTTGCTAGACCCAGGTTCTTGCTGTAGAAGTTGAGAAGGTGATTTTGGACCAGTCACAGACTTTCAGCCTAACCTTCCTCACAGGCTTGTTGTGCAGATCAAAAGGGGGAGAGGAGAATGATGTAATCTGTTTTGGTCTCCACTGTGGAGATTCCTCCTGGGGAATCATTGCTGCCAATCTCCAGGTGAGGGCTGGAGATCACTCAGAATTAAAACTGCTCTCCAGATGGTGGACATCAGGGGCAGATAACGGTACGTTGATGGTTGGCTGGGAAGGAGATAGGGTTGCCAACTCCATGTTGAAAAATTCCTGGAGACTTGAGGGGTGGAGCCTGGAGAGGGTGGGGTTTGAAGAGGAGTGGGAACTCAGGTACAATGCCATAGACTCCACCCTCCAAACCAGCCATTTCCTCCTGAGAAACTATTGTTGCCATTTTCCAGATGAGGACTGGAGATCACTAAGATACCTGGCTGTTTTGAAGACCTTTTTGCAGGCATACTATTTTCTAGTTTTCCCACAACCCTATGAATGAGAAACAGAATTTGAAAAACCATGCTTTACTAAATTAAAATATTTCCAGCATCTAATTTTTGCAAGAGGAAAACGTGTGGAGAGCTTATATATGTAAAAAGTCTTGCTTTCTTCAGGGCCTGGATAATAAAAGGCCTGGTACACACCAAGCTACTCCTTTTATATCTCTTGTCCCTTTATAGAAGGCCCCCTTAGGTTGGTAGCAGGCCAATCGGATAGAATCAAGGTACAATTTCTCCTTGCGTCACGAGATCCGGAGATCATTGAACTGACCGCTAAGTTTCTCCATGGTTTTATAAAATGGAAGAGTGACCCTGATCATATTAATGTTTCTTAATTTATAAGTCTAAAAACTTAAGTTTAAAAGTTTAGAATGCCAATTTATTTTATGATTCAGGCATCTTTTGTATGGTCAAATCTAGCTTGTGACAACTTGAGTTAGGCCTGACATAGCCACGACTATCTATTTTATAATTTCTTTTGGATTATATTATTGGTAAATGCTTCTAATATTGTATGCCAATAAAAGGTATTTGAATTGAATTGATATCTCTGGTCCCATTGTGAAACTAAAAGATCAGCCCCTCCCAACTACAGGGACTGGTGTGATCCATCAGGGTTCTTCTTATGTTAATTATGTTACCCAGCTTCCTCAGCTGCTGCCACTGCCTCCTCCTCTTTCTCTTTCCTAATTAGTAGAAGTAGTTAAGGCCTCATAGATCTATGAAGCTTAGCTTAAGATAACAACCATAAGACAACATTAAATAACAAATAACAACAGAAGTGGCAACCATGTCCTGTAGTGACCTTAATTTTCTATTCCACAGCAGTCATCCCAGTGTGTGACAATACTCCCTCTAAGATGTGGAGTCCTGTGAGCAAAAATTCTACATTGTGAGCTACTCGCACAGTTTGGTTTGTGGTTCGTTCCATGCATGGTTCACAAACCACTGTCACAAACCTTTTTGTGCTAGATGAAACAGTTTGGGTCATGAAATGATAGAATGCCCCCCCCCCCAGTGACACCAAACTCACAGAGATCTCCT
>NW_015161504.1:15656-23025 GCF_001447785.1 Gekko japonicus
CCTGCTGAATCTTCTCTACCTGCCCTCCAAGTTTGGTGAGGATAAGGTCAAACCAGAGAATCGCTCAGTAGAAACTGGAGGTGGAGGGCATTTATGCAGTGTAATGTGCCCAGCAGAACAAGTGCCACTATGACACTGCAAAACCAACAGGACTAAGGTCAAGCCAGAAAAGTGCTTTTGGGAGAAATGTCAGGCACAGGTTCAAAAGTGTGTAGAATGGACCCCCTGCAAGCTACACAAACCAAATGCACAGGGAACCTCACTCTCAATCTCTTTAAGTTGCGGGGTGGGTGGGTTTACATTTCTGGGGTTACTGATCTCCAAGAAAGGTCTCCCCAGGGCTCTGTCTGGAAAAGACAGCTGCACTTACAGGAATCCATAAAACTGCTCAGGAACAAGCCAGTGACAGCAAACTCACAGGGAAACGTCACCTGGGCAGAGCCCCCCCCCCAGACAATGGAAGCAAGGCAAACAATCCCCCCTATGCTTGAAGACCCCCAAGTCTCCAAAGGTCTCTGTCTCTGAAGGATAATAAGAGAAAAATAGGGGGGGAATCTCCAGAATTTCAACAGGGGTTCCCCAAAGTTACGCCACAACAGCTTGGCAGGCACCCCAGGCCAACCAGTGGAAATCAAAGATTTCCATTTAAAGTGATTGTGAGGTAGGTGTGATGAGGCGGATGTTCTACCCAAGCTTTCATGAGCAAAGCACAATTCTTCAGACCAAATTCAGCTGGTATCTGAGAATGAGCAGGAGTGGGAGCTTCTGCTGGAGTGGTGAGTGTTTTTATTATTTGCCTTTCCTTAACTGCTGAGAAGAATTAGCTGAGGCTACTGTGTGGGAGGACAGGGTTTGAGGGTGTGTATAGCCTATTGGATAGTGGTGTCTGTTTGAGGAAGTGTGGTTTCTGTTTGTCTCTTTTGCCTGCGTGTAACTGATTGTAGCTTTTTGCAGTTTTGCCTTGCCTGAGAGCTGGCCCCATCCTCTGCTGGGTGAGCCTTCGATTGTGTAAGGCTCCTCCTCGCCAGAGGTGTGAGCCTTTGGCATGAGCCAACGGGTGAGAGTTCAGGGGCTCTAATGCTATGGCTCTTAGCCTGGGGGTCTGACCTGGGGGCCCTGTAGGTTGCTGAGTAGCTCTTACATCCTATATTTCTTAAGTTCTTTTGCTTCTGCAAACCTTTCATGAGTAGTCTTGAGAGGCAGTTTGGCAGGGGAGTTATCAGGGAAGTACAAGATAAACAGAACTAATTCTGAAATGGATTGCAGCAGCAATGCCGGTGAGGGAGCTGAGGCAGTGACGTGCGAAGTCTGTGGCATGTTCGTATTCCTACCTGAGGGTAACAGCAACTACACTGGCAGCAAGTGTAACTTGGTAGCCCTACTGGAGGAGAAGATACAGGGAGTTGAGGCATGCTTGTCCACACCACTTTTTAAGGGAAGGGGAAGATTTCATGGACAGAATGCATGAAACCCTCCTGAGAGGGCAACAGGAGGTGAAAAGAAAGGTATTTCAGGAAATGGAGGAGCACCCAAAACAGGAGGAGGGGACATGGAAGAATGTAACACACAGGAGCAGGAAAATCAGGAGATATTCTGAGCCTCTGTTGCTAAGCAATTGGTTTCAGGATCTCCTCACAAATATTGATTCTGGGCCACTGTAACAAGGGCTCTTCCCCCAGCCTCCACAAAAATTGAAGGAAATTTCTCAGGCCCCCATGGATGAAAGGACTCAAGCTTCTGCTCCCCAATATAGGAGAAGGTGTATGTTGTTAATTGGGGATTCTCTACTGAGAGCTGTGCCAACTGGACTTGTCATCTCGAAAGGTATGCTGTCTGCTGGGTGCATGCATCCAGGATGTGATGGAAAGGGTAGGAAGACTCATCAAGCCTATGGATTATTTTCCATTCTTGCTCATCCATGTGGGAATAAACGGTACTGCCTTGCTCAGCCCAGAATATGTTAAAAGACACTATGTGGCTCTGGGTAAAAAGGTGAATGACCTGGAAGTGCAGGTTGTGTTTTCATCAGTTCTTCCTGTCAAAGGCCATAGATTAGAAAGGGAAAGAAGAATACTGCAAATAAATTACTGCCTACGTAGATGGTGTCATCAGGAAAGTGTCAGGACCCACAGCAAGACAACGCAGTACCCGCTTCCAGGAAGGTTTTACTTTTATTGAAAAGCCATAGATGCAGTAACAGGAACACTGTTAGGAATGGCGGGTTACCTATGTGCACAATAGGATATAGGGCATTCATATGTGCCCCCCCAGCAATACCCAATTAGATGGGCTCCCGCGTGCGGGAGGTGGCCAGAGTCCCTAACGGTAGCGAAGCTGGGAACCAGAATGATCCCACGAAAGGTAGACACCACACTCCTCCAGTAACTCTTTACAGATAAGCGTTCCAGCTGTGAAGCAATTAAGCGTGTGGGAAAGAATGCATAACAATTAGAACGCCGCTCCCTACACATGGCAGCTTAGCTGACATACTGCCCCCTCGAAAATCAACTTCCCCCCACCATCAGCCATCTCCCGGTCAATTTGCCCGGGAACTTTATTCTTCAACTCGAACACAACTCCAACACGGATCAACATCAGATAGCCAGAACAGCCTTTACATTGCAGCTGTCCTGCTTTTAAACATTCCCGGCTAATGTAGCCACACCTACTGTACACATATCAACCTATGAGGTTGCCGAGATAAGGTCCAATCACATTAGTTCCCACTCAGGGAGCTTGCATGAAGTGATTGGCTTGTTACTTCCTGGGCTAGCAATACTATTGGATGACTTAGGATCCTAGCCCAGGACGAAGCTCAAAATTACCTTTCAATTAGATGTTTCACATATTGCATTCAAGGCAGCTTTGAATACACAACAAAAGGGAAAAGCCGGCTCCTTTAAGTGCAGGGAACTGGCGTTTCTGGAGCTCGAGCGGGCAGGGGGGGCGGCGGCGGATGTCCCCAACGTGACATCATCCACTGGGGGTGGAAGATGGACTTGGCAACCCTACTTGTACCTGCCCTGCAGACCACCTAGATAGGGCACGAGGGGTTTAGAGAAGGGAGAGAAATGGAGCCGTTTTGTCACCGTTGTTTTGTTTCTTCTGTTCACGTTTGATATGCCTGTAAATAGTTAAGAGTTTTGAATAAATCCTTTGACTGTTGATGGTGAGAAGTCCCTCTGTACCACGTAGTTCCCCCAACCGCTTGGACACACTCGGAGTGCGTCGGAGAATCCCTAAGGGTGAGAAATGGGGCAAAATGGCCGGTTGCCGGAGAGAGGTCAGGAGGCTGTCCTGGCTAACCAGAGGCAGTGGAGGAAAACGGCCCCTTCAGGTGCCAGGGCAGGCAAAGGAGGGGTGGGCACAGCCAGGCCCACCAGCTGACGCAGGCCCGTTTTGCCACAGGAGGTCTGAAGTGAGCAAAGCTTTCACTTTGAGTTTTTAAAAGTTTTTCTCTGTGTTGGCAGAGAACAGGCAGGAGGGGGGAAGTTAATTCAATTGTTTTCCAGCCTTGCCTCAGCCAGCATTCTAGAAATGCTGATAGATCTAGCAAGAGACACTGTGATGGTACAGCTTCACCTCTCCCACCAGTTCGACAGTAGGGAACACAGATCTGAAGGACATAAGGAGCTAGAATGACTTAGGAAAAATCTCCTGGACACCTCAGGAAAACCTCCCCTGACCTGGCCTGACATGATCACTGAGAGGAGAAAGAAAGCTGACAAAACTCCTGGGAGCATGGAAGAGGGTCTCTTTTGCGCTGATTTCTTCGGGGTAAGCAGAAATCTTACCTGACGTCTGTGGGAGGCAGTCATTGCCATGTGTTGGCCTGCACTAAGTAGATGCTTCATGGTAAAGGAAACATGTGTGGAGGAATTGTATTTTACTCTTTTCCTTTGAGTCCATTCCTCAGACTGCGATGGGTAGCTGTGTGTAGGGATGCCAGCCTCCAGGTGGGACCTGGAGATCCCCTGGAATGACAGCTCACCTCCAGACTACAGAGGTCAGTTCCCCAGCAGGAGAAAATGGAGGCTTGGGAGGGTGGACTCCTCTGTGGCATGATGTACCCCCCACTGAGGTCCCTGTGTCCTCCACAGGCTCAACCCCCAAATCTCCAGGAGTTCCCCAACCTGGATCTGGCAACCCTACACCCCACCATCCCCTGCTGGTGGCCAGGGGGGACCTGGCAACCCAACATGTTGGTCTGTCTGTAACAGTAGAACAGTCAGAGTCCGGAAGTACCTTAAAGACCAACAAATTTCGTGAGCAGTGACTCATGAGAACTCCAACCCTGCCACAAATTCTGTTCATCTTTAAGGTGCTACTGGACTCTTGTTCTTTTCTATTCCTTGGACTGGTGCTCTGCAGAGAGTATGTGTGTGGATATTTTCTTTTTAATAAGTGCTTTATAAATTTTAATGCTAGTAGCATTTCTCTGTACCACATGCTATTTTAAAAGAAGTGCGAGGAAGAACAGGAGGAGCCGTCCGTTGGCAAGTGACAGCTCCCCCGGTGGCACACAAGGCAACAAGCTGTCCCTGTGGTAATTAGACTCTGGACAGCAGGAGACACTGAGGTGTGGCCTCAGAACTGGGGAGGGGGAGCTGGGAGTCCTCTCAGTGGGCTAGTCCTACAAAGACTAGGTGGTGGCAGCAGTCAAACCAGTCGAGGAGAGAAAAGCCTCCCCAGATTGGGTGGCATGTGCCAGACAGAGATCTTGGATGGCCACAAGCACCCAGACATCTCAAAGGGCATGGCGGAATGAGGCCTGCAGGTCAGAGAAGGGTTGTTCTGCCACACTGTATTTTAGAATAGGGTACTTTAATTTGTTTTGCTCATGTGTTTTCTGCTGTTAACCTAATGACATTTGTAAGTTAAATGACTGTTTTGGGGAGAAGTTGTTCCCCAAAAGTAAAAAGGGGGAAAATATATTTCCACATGCATTTTAAAGTTTTTCTATCTTTATCCCAAGCCTTTAGCATACATTAAATTGGAGCCTTCTGTTTACATTTGGAGGAAAGGCACCCAATCTTTGTGTGTGTGTGTGTGTTTTATTTATTCATTCCACCTCCTCTAGCAACACATTTAAAGAGAGTCAGGAACTGATTTTGCAACAAGAAAGCAAAAAGCCACAAATAACTTGTGTCCTGCACCCCCCTCCCCAGTCCTTGGTCATAAAGATGGATCAACATAAAACCCCATCAGTTCAAATGCCGCACAGGTGCAGCCGCCTGTCCGAACAGACGGTCTATTATTCATCAAGGGTATCAGCCTGGGGGATGGAGAGGCCTCACTCCTTCACTGCCTGCACTTTTAGCTTCTCCGACTCTTGCTTCGCTTGCTGCTCCACCCACTGTACCTCCAGGATCTCCTCGATTGACACTTGCTGCAGTGGGGTGTCACTTTCCTTCTCTGGGTCTCCCAGAAGAACAACGTTCTCACCTCTCACCACAAAGATGCCGCGGGGGATGTCACCGTATTTCTTGCCCACAAGAATGCACTCCATTGTCTGATGCAACACCAAGTTGGCAAACTGATCGATGCTTCGTAAATATCCTGTCAGCGTTCTGCCGTCTCGGAGGAGGACCAAAAGTTTCTTATCGATATCCTGGATGAGGCTCGTGGTGCCAGGCATATAGTTCATCTTTCCCCTGGACACAGCGGAAGCTCTGCCACCAGCATCTGCCCCTGGAGAAGCGGAACCTCCCCTTGCCCCCTCTCCCTGCCCAGTCCGGAAGCACATGCTCCGGCGGGGCGGGGAGAAGTGGCGGAGAGGCTTCGATCGTCCGGTGGGTTCGTGCGCATGGAGCTCCAGAGATGGAAGGCACCCAATCTTGTCAGATCTTGGAAACTAGGTAGGGTCAGTGCTTGGAAGGGGGACCACTGAGGAACACTCTGCAGACGAAGGCCATGGCAAATCACCTGTGCTTCTCTCTTGCCTTGTAAGCCACTTGCTGGGGTCGCCCAAAAGCAGCTGTGACTTGACAGCACTTTAAATACATTTGTAAGAACATTAAAGAATGGCGTTTCCAAAGGGATCCCTGGTTTTTGACAGAGAAATAGATTCCACCAGCAACTCTCTCAAAGATTTGGGGGTGGGGAAGCTTCTTGAAACTTCATATGACAAGCTCTGCATTTCGTAGCCTCTTTCCCCTCGAGAGTTTAAATCACTCACAGATTTTATCTGGAATACTCTGTGGAGCCTTAACAACTAACCTCTTGTTTAGGTTTTTCAGCATTACATTTTCTGTGACTAGCACTTAATGGGGCTCCAAATGCTATAGCTAGGAAACTCTATTGAGGATAGCTTCTGAGTGCATCTGCATTCAGTCCATTCACAGCGTGTGTTTTTTCTAGGGAGACAGTGGGATGAGATGAGGCAAGCGTTACTGAATGTTCATCCTCAGCTTCACATTTGAAGCATGCATCACCATATAACTTAGGGAGAGAATAAGACCATTTAGACCGGAGTTGAAAATGACATAGTGGTACTGCTGAACTAGAAGGCAGAGTCTATTGTGGTACATAGCAACAATGATCACCAACCCTGTGAACTTCAGAAGTGTCCCTACAGACTTGAAATATTGATGTTCTGGGGAATGAGCTTTAAAAAAAGGGAACCAGATTGTAACATCTTGTCTTGTTTCCTTTAAAAACTGCTTCCTCTTTGCTTGGTACAGAAGCAGTGTGTTTTCCATACCTAGGTTGGTACATTGATAAGTCCTTAAAACGCACACAGTGACATTCATCGTGGGATTCCTTTTTAGCTCCATTCTGCAAGGCTGTCAGTCTTTGATTAGGCACCAGCTGACGTGTGCATATGTGGCTCCAGAAGATCACAGTCATTTCCCCTCAGCTACGTTTTAATACAAAGAGTATGATGGTTGCTAAGAGACCAGTGCTTCAAGTTTAGAAACCTTCATCCACACAGGATGCTTTAGTTGGGCAAATCTGGATTTCTCCGAGTTGGCAGAACTGAAATATCAGAGAATGATTTATTTATTTATTTTTAAAAAAGGGAAGGTAATTCAGATGATGCTGAAGACATCTGAGGATGAGCTTTTGTTGGTCTGAGGCAGGACCTCCTTCCACAAGGGAATGCAGGAGGAAGCCTTCAGATGTCAGGAGAACATCCGCGTGATGTCATGCTCCTCCCAAGCAGGACCCATCATGGCAATCCCAAAGCCTTTGAATCTGCAGCAAAGCAGAATTTCTTCAGTTTAAAGGGGAAACTGCAGGGTGTCTGCCTGGAGGTGAGGTGGGGCAAAGCGATGCTTTGCTTTCAGAAAGGTGTCGGGCACCTTGCTGTCTCACGCCCTCTGTTCCTTTTCTATCCCTTTATTCCCTGCCAAGCCGTGCTGTAGAG
>NW_015161504.1:23080-51315 GCF_001447785.1 Gekko japonicus
GTTGGGGGGGGAGGGGCTGGCACAATATTGATGTCACGTTTGAACTTTTGCACAGACTCCAAGTGGTGAAAGGCGAACGGGGCAACAGTGGATAGCATAGGAAAGGGGGAGCGGGGACTCTCATTCCTTCCTGTTTGCACACTCCTTGCGGCTATGCCAAGGTGGGGGTGCATTTTCATGCCCCCCCCCGGAGGCAGTCAGTTTATTTATTTACTTCATTCTGTCAGCGAGCTGCCATTTCCTTGGGTCGTGTCCCATCCCCCTCCCTGTCTCCCAAAGCCTTATCCTGTTCATGTAGTGCCTCTGTAACTGCCAAGGTCTCCAGCTGGTGTGATGTGGTGTTATGTCTTGAAGCTCTAGCTTATTTAGGTTTCCCGTGTGAACTCAACCTGTGTTTATGAAATTGGCCGTTGCTGTTCTCAGCCCGCTTCGCGCCTTTTCTAATCTGTGAACCTGACGAGGGAAATATGTTCATTGGTTTAAACCTGGTTTGAATTTCCTTTTAATACACCTTCACTGGGTATTGTAGCTATTCTTAACAATCTCTGTATGTTTGTGATCAACCATGCTTTGGAAATAAATCTTTCTTCTTTTTGAACGTGGATCTATTCTCCTGATTTGGGATCTAACACATTCATAGAATCATAGAGTCGGAAGGGACCTCCAGGGTCATCTTGTCCAAACCCCTGCACAATGCAGGAAATTTACCTCCCCCTGCACCTCCCCAGTGACCCCTGGTCCACACCCAGAAAATGGCAAAAAACCCCCAAAACCTGGCCTTGAGAAAATGGCTTTATGACCCCAAAGTGGCAATTGGCATTTCCCTGGGTATGTAAGAAAGGGCCACAAGAACTAAGCACTGATGCAACCCTTCCTGCCCTCCCCCTCTCATGATCTGCCTAATTTATACTCTGTGTTTCTCCCCAGTAGGGACCCAAAGGAGTTTATAACATTGTCCCCTCCCCCATTCTATCCTCACAACAACCCTGTGACTGGCCCACAGGCACCCAGCAAGCTTCCATGGCGGAGTAGGGATGTGAACCTGGGTCTCTTGCTTGCTCAGAGTTCAAATTGTGTGTTTGGGGATACTGACAATTATTTCCCTAATTAAAATGGGGAACAGTAGAGAAAATACAGTATGCATACATGATCCATTAACATCGCATTGGAATTGTATACAGCCACTTAGGAGGTTCCACATTTCCTCAAGTTTATATGGCTTTATGAAAGGGCCTTGCAGTCATGCTTAGGTGTTCTACAACAGATCCTCAGAGTCTAAGTCAGAAAAGAACTCAGGGCAGGCAGAACTCTTGAAAGGTGGCACAGAGATACCCAAAGAAAGGTCTTTGACTGAGATCCTTTAAAGGGAGATGCTAAAGACTGAACTCAGAGTCTTCTTACATACAAGGAATGTGCTGGACCAGGGATCTACAACCTGTGGCTCAGTACAGAATTTTTAAGAAAGAAAAACAAGTCTTTAAATTAAGGTCTATTGGAGGAATAGATGAGATGCTTGAATAATCAGCATACTAACGGAATGGCAGGTGAAGATTTGACAGGACTAAAGGGCTTCTTAGATACGCTCTATAGGAAGAGAAATTGAGCCAACTTCAGAGGACGGCGGAAGACAGGAAGGCCTGGCGTGATCTGGTCCATGAGGTTGTGAAGAGTCGGACTCGACTGTGCAACTGAACAACAACAACATAGGAAGAGAAACAATATATGTGAAGAGTTTACAGTACTCCCAAGCGCAAACCACGTGCAGATTTATGCCAGTGCAATGAAATAATAGTCCAGGGTCTTTTCTTTTCATATTTGCATTAGTTTAGCTGTTTCAACAGTCCTTTTTTCAATTCCTAAGGCTTTTTTGTTTAACCCCACCTTTCTCGTCCCTCAGAATACCCCAGACAGTTAACAATAATTAAAACAACAGTACAATTTACATTCAGATAAAATCAGGAATAATAATAATAATAATATTTAAGAAATCCAAAATGCTTTCAAAAGCAGTGAAATTTAATGAAAAGCCTTTAAGCTTCCCCTCCCAACAGTAACAGTAATATAAACTAATCCTTTTAAAAGCAGCCATTAGGGTTGTCAGCACTGCCTCCGCAAATGCCGGGAGATTTTGAGGGAGGGCTCAGAAATACCTGGAGATTTGAGCCTGGAGCCTGGGAAGGGGGGCTTAGGGGGGCAAAGGACCTCTTTAGGGGTGGCCGCCCAGACCATAGTCACGCACCGGGGGGGTGTTCAAGGTGAAACGGTTGCAGTTCGGGGTGAGCATAGCTCTGGGTATATTCCAGCACCTAATGGACTCCCTTTTAAAAGGGATCCCTGGAGTGACGCCGTTCTTCGACGATGTCTTGATTGCCACGGTGACCTCGAAGGAATCTGCCACCCGCCTCCACACAGTTCTCTGCCACTTCAACAAGGCCGGGCTCAAAGTGAAGTGTCAGCTAGGGGTCCCTGGGGTTGATTTCTTGGGGTTCCGGGTCGACGCAGATGGCCTCCATCCAGCAAGGGACAAGGTCAAAGCCAGGGGGGCCACGGCATTCAGGGAGGTCAAGGCACTCTTAATTTCGAACGCAGTGCTTGCACATTTTGATGAATCCCTGCCAGTGATTCTGGCCTGCAATGTATCCCCTTATGGCGTGGGTGCCGTGCTGGGCCACCAACTCCCTGATGGCTGCGAGGTTCCTGTGGCCTATTACTCTAGGACCTTGTCGACCGCAGAGCGGAACTATGCGCAGATCAATCAGGAGGGCCTGCCGATCGTGACAGGCATCAAGAAGTTTCATGACTTTTTGTACAGATGACCCTTCACCATAGTGATGGACCACCGGCCACTTCTCAGACTCTTTGCAGCTGACAGACTCCCCAAGTGCTTTCCCTGTGGGTCCTCCACTGGTCCCTCTTTCTGGCAGGCTACAACTATCACCTGGAACACCGCCCGGGGAAAGCGATGGGACTCACAGACGCACTCAGCCGGCTGCCACTCCCTTCAGTTGACGCCAACCTGACTCCCACCCATCGGGTCCTCCTGCTTGAGGACTTCCCCGAACCACCCCTGCAAGCCGCTGATGTCACCAGGTGCTTGGCCCGAGACCCTGTCATTTCTCAGGCTTTGGGCTGGGTGGTGAGGGGTGGGTCTGGAATTCACAGCCTTCACTATCCACAAGGATGAACTCTCGGCCTGCAAAGGCTGCCTACTGTGGGGGGATAGAGTTGTCGTCCCCAACACCCTGCGACACCCCGTCCTCACCGCACTACATGAGGCCCACCCGGGAATAGTCCGGATGAAGGTCCTGGCCCAGAGCTATGTATGGTGGCCAGGGAATGATGCGGAGATTGAGTCCTGGGTGTGGAGATGTCAGGTATGCCAGGCAGTCCACCCAAATCCACCGAGCGCACTCACTCAGACCTGGGAGTCCATCCACAAACCGTGGTCCCAGCTACACATAGATTTTGCCAGCCCTTTCCAAGGACTGCTCTTCTTAGTCACTGTGGACTTGTACTCCACATGGTTGGAGATTAGCCCCATCACCACCACGTCCTCGAAGGCCGTCATCTGCATGCTGCACCAGATGTTTGCAACCCATGGGTTGCCGGACACAATCAGCTCTGACAATGGAACGGCTTTTACTTTGGAGGAGTTCCAAGAGTTCCTTTGGAGGAACTTAATCCGGCATGTGAGCGGACGGTGCGGACGGCAAAAGAAGCCCTCAGTTGGATCTTGGACGGGGACTGGGAGTTCTAACTAGCCCATTTCCTTTAACCCAGTGGACCACTCCAAACCCCATCAACGGCCGTTGCCCCGCTGAACTCCTGGTGGGCCAGTGGCCCACCATCCTGTTGGACCGGCTGAATCCAGACAGGGTGCCTGAGTCACAGAGGCTGTCCGAACAAAGGGAGGGCTCCCTGGGGGTTCTTCCCAGAAGACCCCGTCTTCATCTGGAACTTTGGGAAAGGACCCCCATGGCTGGCAGGCCGGGTCATCTGGTCCACGGGTCCAGTCTCATATGAAGTATCCATGGAGGACAGTCAGTGTCATGCCCACCATGCCGCCCAACCCAGTGGACCCTGATCCTGGGGACTCTGCACCTTCCACATCCAAGGAAGAGCTCCCTGCACCCCTGGACATCAGTTTTGCAGAGGATGAACACCGACTGCCAGAAGGATTCACACCTGGAGCCCCTCCTGCAGAGCCGAGCACAAGCTCCACACCCCCTGATTCCCCTCCACCTGTAGCTCATTTACGAGACCAAAGGAGACCAACAATGAACAGTGAGTGGGGTTAAAGCGAATATGAGAATTTAAAAAGAAAGCTACCCCCTGGGAACAGTGAAAAAAACAAGCAAGGGAGGGGCCCCTCCCATGCGCATGAACTAAACAACGAAATACTAAGGAGGGAGCAGAAGTAAAAGCGTTGAAATCTCTTTTGAGAGACTTACCAGAGTGCAGATAAGCATATGGGCATTTTTCAGAGACTTTAGCAAGTTTTCATAAAAGTAAACAATCCATAAAGATGGCGGGGAAGAGGGCAGAGAAAGACAAACCAGCAAAAGTGAAACTAGCCAGGACCATGAGCCCTCGACCAGAAGAGGTCACTGAGTTCTCCAAAATGTTGGCAGATTCCTTGCGCTGTCTGCTGGACCAGATGACTAACATCAAACAACTTCGGTTTCAAGGGGTCCCAGAATTAAAAGGTGAGAATCTAAAGCAACTCCTGAGTGAAGCATTAGCCCCAGTTACAGATTTGAAAGCGGAGTATCTTGCAAGCGAAATGGATGTGGTCTATAGGTCCTATTCCATGTACATCAAAATGAATAATCTGCCTGGGGAAATAGTGGCCAGATTCTCAAAGCATTATGTGAGGGATTCTATCCTGAAAGCAACTACAGGAACACCCTTGAAAATCGGGGACAATACCATCAGGATTCTAAAAGACATTCCATTTGAAATAAGGCAAAAGAGAAAGAAATATAAAGACTTAATCCTTTTTCTACAAACAAACAGCATTGTCTGCAGATGGTTAAATCCAGAAGGCGTCATTTTCAAACTACACGATAAAAAAGAAAAGATTGACTCTGTGTCCAAAGCACGTGAGTTCCTGAGAGTGCAGCTGGGAGAGACAGCCGAGGTCGAGAAGCAAGAAGATGACAGCAAATCCAGTGGTGAATTGGACTCGGTGTCTTCCGATGAGGACTCTCTTTCCGATAAGGGGGCGGCTGCCCCCAAGCGTACATATAAATTGAGAATTAGAAAAGATAAGACAAAATGAAGTCTGAAGGACTCTGAATGGTGCCTTAAAACTTTAGTTTTATTATGGGATGTTCTGGGGGTTCCATTAAACAGTTAAATCATTGGATAAAAAGATAAAAAATTTAGCATAACCGACTGTGTTCAAAGTAATACTAGCAATTTAAGATTAACATTTATATAAGTTATTGTTATGATCTCCTATACTTGGGGTTTTAGTTAGTAGTGGTTTTCTTTCCTTTCTCCCTAGATGTAAGTATCCCTTCCCAATTTTTCGTTGTAGTTTGTAGTCTATTAAAAAATGCAATAAAAAATCCCCTCCGGGGGGCCCTAAAAAAATAAACGTGACTTGTTCAGCATGTTGTAGTCTGCCTCTCCATGCATAGAACCCAGTGCTTTTCAATTTCCCTCCCTGGGTAGGCTTGAGGGGGGAGGGAGCAGAGAAAGAAAGCAACTTTAAATGCATTCTCAAAGTACCCACCTCGGCTGTCTTGGAGAAGGCATTTGTCTCTTTAAATCCCTACTCCAAGCCAAGCTGGCAGACATGGGGGGGTGGAGAACACATTTAAAGTTAAAGTTGTTTTCTTTCCACCTCTGCCCCCCATCTATTTTCTTTCTTTCCGCCTCTTTCTTTCTTTTTACTGTTCTTTCTCTCTCTTTCTCCCTTCCTCCCTTTCTCTCTCTCTCTCCCTCCCTCCCCCATCTATTTTATTTCTTTGTTTCTGTTTCTCTCTCTTTCTCTCTCTCCTTCTTTCCACCTCTTCCATTCCTTCCATCTTTCTCTTCCTTCCTTCCGTCCTTCCTCTTCCTCCCTCCCCATCTTCCTTCTTTCTTTCTTTCTTTCTTTCTTTCTTTCTTTCTTTCTTTCTTTCTTTCTTTCTTTCTTTCTCTTTCTCTCTCTCTCTCTCTCTCTCTCTCTTCCTTCCTTCTCCCCCTTCCCATCTATTTGCTTTCTTTCTCTCTCTCTTCCCCCTTCCTTCCTCCCTTCCCCATCTATTTGCTTACTTTTCAACTTTCTTTCTCCTTTTCTCCCTCCCTCCCATATATTTGATTTATTTCTCTGTCTCTCTCTCTCTTTCCACCTCTTTCATTCTTTCTTTCCATCTCTCTCTCACACAAATAAATATCATTAAAAACAAATTAATATCATTGGACAAATAAATATCATTATCCATATTTGTTTTTACCCCTTTTGTTTTTACTTTTCGCAGTCTCATTTAATGTTAATAAAAATCAAATTTGCATATTTTTCAATAAAATGTGTATGTAGTATTTGTTCATGTCTTGTGGCTCTCAAACATCTGTTGTTTATTCTATGTGGCTCTTATGTTAAGCAAGTCTGGCCACCCCCTGGCACAGTGCCGTGCAGCCCACCTTCCAAAGCAGCCGTTCTCCGCAGGAGAAGCGGAATAAATGTTTTAAATAAGCTATGTAGTCTGGAGATCAGTTATAATTCTAGGGGCTCTCCAGCCACCATCTGGAGGTTGTCAACCCTAAGTCAATTTTGGGCAATATTGTAGGAATTTTCCGTAATCTCTATAGTAAAGGCCATCAGGAAATTGCTAGATGTCACCATGGAGGCCATTTTTTCTCCTGTTTCTCAAGGATGAGATTGGGGCTGGGGCTTTACCTACCATGGGCTGACAAATACCTAGTAGCAATACACAGTAAAACATTGCATCAGTCACCTAGAAACACAGTAATGGCTAGGGTTACCAGCCTCCAGATCTCCTAGAATTATAACTGATCCCCAGACTATGGAGATCATTTTCCCTTGAGGAAAAAAACTGCTTTGGAGGAGGACTCAGTGGTATGACACCCTGCTGAGTTCCCTCCCCAGGCTCTACCCCCAAATCTCCAGGAATTTCCCAACCCAGAGTTGGCAACCCTATGGCCATAGACATAGCAGCAATAGTGCACAGCAGCACCCTTGTAAAACTAAGTTTCCAGTGTGCACCACCAAGTATGGCTGCTCCCTGTCACCCACTATGGTGCTCCAGAAACAAGACCACCCATGCCCAGTGATCAGACCAGGCAGAGATAAATCATAGAATCATAGAGTTGGAAGGGATCTCCATGGCCATCTAGTCCAACCCCCTGTACAATGCAGGAAATTCACAAATACTTCCCCCCTCCACACCCTCAGTGCCCCCTGTTCCATGCCCAGTAGATGACAAAAAACCTCCAGGATTCCCGACCAAACTGGCCTGGAGACCGGGAGATTTGGGAGATTCCAAAATCAAGGTGGAAACCAAAAGGCACATTCTGCCCTATCTTCGGCATCCAACCCCCACCCTAAACCTAAATTTGGATAGCCACATTTCCAGGAGCAAGAACTCAGGGTCCACAGTAGAAAAAGCCCTGTTGGGACTCATGAGGTCCTGCCAGTCTCTTCTCTGATAATGTACGCCCTTCCAAGATGACAACACTGAATGATCTCAAATGCATGGCAAATTCACAATCCTAAATAAAATTATGTGCCTGTATTTTCAAGATTTGCAAATACCAGTTCACTTCTTTAACAAAGACATACTTGTGACAATAGGGAACACCCAGCTCCAGAAATAATTGTTTATACAGAGCTGCTCTTTCACCCAAACTGTCAAACTTTGCTGTCTGAAAAATAGTAAATTTACCTTTCTTTTTTCCCATTGCAAGCAGAGAGGTGCATTCTGCAGAACATTGGAAAATGCTTTTTGCATAGGTAAGAAAGTCTTCTGCGGCACATGTTCAAGCCAGCTGGCTAATGCCTGCAAAACATTACATTTTGGAGTTTTGTATAGCTCCTAAAAAAGCAAAAGCAGTGGACTGGGCTGGGCTGGGCTGTGTGGCAGATCAGGCACAGCAACACTTCCTTCCATATGCAAACCAAGAGACTATCTGCGTCTCTTCATGCAGGAGAAGAAATACCTGGATTATCTGGAGCTCCTGAGACTTGAACCATGAACCCACAGATCTGTCCATTGCTGCCCTGTGACTGAAGGGAAAGTGGTTTCTTCGTGTGTTGTGCCTAGGTTCTGGAGTGAGCTCAGACACCAGAGTGGCCTTAGCTCCCCGTGAACCTGGGCTGGTTCCATGTAGAGATGATTTTCCACATAGTTCTCGCTGCTGCAAATGCAGAGGTGACAGAGTGCCTGGGAGCAATGTAGTATGTTGAGTCAGTGAGATGCTTGGGGCTAAGGGGTTAGTACCTCATCGGTCAGGGGATGGAACCTGCTAGGATGGAGGGTGCCTAGTGGAGGTTTGTGTGGGCAAGGTCAAGGGGCATTGGCAAGGCCTGACAGACTTGTGATGTGTGGAGCAAATAACAAAAACTTTTGATTCTTCTCGCCTTGACATTTTACTCCTTCCCCTGTTCACGTGAGCCACTCAACCCGTGTGGACACGCCTAATCTGCTGGTGAGAAGAGTCCTGTGTGCACTCACTTTGTGAATGAAAGCAGGGGCTAGTACCTGGATACATGCGGGATATAAATCACACCTTCGTCTCTTTGTGTGCTGAATGTAATATGAGAAATACAATGAAAAATATAATGAAAAGTCAAGTGTACATGGATTGTAAATGTGTGCACTGAAACTGGTGAACAAGGCTATAGAGGAGAAAACTAAAACCCTGGATCTTCAGGTTCGCAAGAAATGCACACACACGCCTATGCAGGGGTACGAGAGTTGTTGTTGTTCTTGTGAGGACACAATGGAGGAGGTGAGGAGGAGGAGGCTGTTGCTGCTGGGAGCCACCTCGGTTCCCCAGTGGGGACAAAAGCCGGCATGCCCACACACAAAGTACCATTTATTTATTTTAAAACTTTTATAGCTTGTTTTCCCATGCTGCTGGATGAGTTACAAGGTGGGTTACAATCAAGGCTATTTTGGGGCAGGAACGCACAGGAACGGAGTTCCGGCTGGCTTCAGAGCTGGCCACACCCACTACAGCCAAAACCTCTGCGTGCGTAGTGTGCATAAGCCCCCCCCCCGCCGACTCCAAGGCGGGTGGGTGAGGGCCCCCCGGAAGGATCGGGGAGGCATTTAAATGCCTGTCCGTGCCTTTCCCGGCCTCTTCATGGGCCAGCTTGCCTGGGCTCCCTGAAGCCGCGGGGCTGCTGGGCAAGCCAAGGGAAGACATGGGGTGTGGCCTAATATGCCAATGAGCTGTGCTGTCATGCGTGTGGCCTGTTATGCTAATGAGTTCCTGCTGGGCTTTTTCTACAAAAAAAGCCCTGGTTACAATAAATAACACATTACCACTTCATAATACGCCATCTTGAAAAAACACAGGTTGATTAAAGCAACATTAGGGCCTGAAAACTCTGGATTACAGTGCATTGAAACTAGGGTTGCCAGCCTCCAGGTGGGGCCTGGAGATCTCCCGCTTTTGCAACTGATCTCCAGCTGACAGAGATCAGCTCCCCTGGAGAAGATGGCTGCTCTGAAGGGTGGACTCCAGGGCATTGCACCATTGTACCATGCTGAGGCCCCTCCCCAAACCCCGCCCTTTCCTGGATCCACCCCCAAAGTCTCCAGGTATTTTCCAACCCAGACCTGGCAACCCTAATTGAAACATCAGTTGGCACATTGTGTCAAAGATGGAACTCCATCATTCAGCAGCAAAACTTTGAGAGAACCTATAGATTCCGGGCATTTTGAAAAAGGCCAGCAGAGGGATCCTATGGCACCAACTTTCTTTAGGAGGGCATTCTAGATATTATATATTTGGGATTCTAAATATTATATACTTGGGCTTTTAAAAGGCTTTTGACACGGTACTTCACAAAAGACTCCTGAGTCAATTTAGCAGTCCTGGACCGATTCTCTTATGGATTAAAAATTGGTTAAATGACAGGAAGCAAAGAGTAGGAATCAATACACAGTTCTCACAATGAAGGGAAGTGAGCAGTGGGATCCCACAAAGATTGGTAGTGGGGCTGGTACTACTTAGTTTAGTCATCAATGGTCCGGAAGTAGGGGTGAGGAGTGTAGTGGCCAAGTTGGCAGATGACACACAATTATTCAGGATGGTGAAAGCCAAGGATGACTTTGAAGAGCTCCAAGAGGATCTCCACAAATGAGTGTCTGGGTGACAATGTGGCAAATGAACTAAGTGTAAAGGGATCCATATTGGAACAAAAAATCCCAGCTTCAAGAACAGGCTGATGAGTCTGAACTTGCTAAGACTGAGAGGGGAAAGGATCTTGGGGTTGTAGTGGATAGCTCAATGTGCTGCAGCAGTAAAAAACGCAACCTCTATGCTGAGGGTTATTAGGAAAAGGATGGAAAATAAAATGGTTGATATTATAAGGCCCCTGTATAGATCTCTGGTGCTGCCTCGTTTGGCCAGGGGTTTTTGCACACTAGGCGTGGCTACCTTCTGGTGCGCCTCCCCCCACCAATTTGCAAACATAAATGCATTTTAGGAAGAATGAAAAACACAACATTTGAAATTGCTAATTCCTTTTTTTTTAAATTGTGAGAACAAGTAATACAATCTCTGATTCTCTCTCAAAAAAACACAAATCAGAAAGCACTTTGAAAAATCCTGTTAATTGTGATGTTGAAATTTAAGTCTCTTTAATGTTTCCATTTCAGGCACATCAGAATCTCATTTTGAGTTTTTCTTTAGCAAATTTTGTCACCAATTCCTTCAGGTCAAGTGCTTCTAAACCCTGTGTATATAAACAAGATTCCTGTACTTGTATGATCTTACTTCTGTGATTAAAAGACTTACTTCCTTTCTACTCTACTATCATTACTCTAGCATGGGGGTCATACTATGGTTTGTAAGCCACATTTGGCTCTTCTACTAATGAAGTATGACTTGCAGGTCCATGCACTTTATATCTACTATAACCTGCTGCTTTTAGCTCACTGTCATTGAAATCTTTTGAAGACTGTCTTAAGAGCTACTAAGGCAAACTAGGAAAGGGGGAAAGCAGGCTTGCTCACAAATTCCCGTGGATGGCATTAGTTACAGGGAATTACAACATCCCGCTGGTGCACTTGACAGTCCCACTTTGTCCTCTTGGAATGCAAACCAGGAAGCCCTTGTCTCTAAGAACCAGCCCAAACAGAAAAAGAAGGCAGCCTTTGCTCTTCCCCCAAGGAGCCACACACAGTCATGGCAAGCCACAGCAAAGCACAACAGGAAACTTAATTCAAATGACCAGCAGGAACAGGAGGGAGGGAGGGACTGTGATCCAGCTCGGAGAGCGTGTTTCATTACGAGCGTTCAAAAGAAAACAGAGCCCTGTGTAACCCCCTCCCTCCTGCTTTGCCCTCAGCCCCTATTGGTACTCACCCCTCCCCCTGTGGTCTGAGACTCTGCCAGCTCAGCCAGTCCCCCTCCAGACAGCCCAGGATGGAGCAAAGTGCACTTCAGCACTAGCACGGCTCAGCTCGCCCAGCCACACGAGTGGCGACAGTGGGTAATTCCATTGGGGAGGAGGGGAGGGGAGAGCCAGGAAAAGTGAGAGGACGATGGCTGGACCCCCTTGGTTAGGAGATCATGATGCCTCCTGCTGAGGAGCCAGTGGTTGACAGGCAGGGGCAGGGCTTTGGGGCTGGCGGGGGAGGGGAGGGGAGGGGGGGTTCACCAGCAGCCTCCACATCATTTACCTGCCATGTTATCCAGCCCTTTAACCTTCCCCCCCCTCTCCTTGCTGCCAGGAAGATACTTGAATTAGGGCTGTTTGCTTTAGGAACCAACTATCCTGTGTTAGGACTCCAGGAAAAGCTTTTGGAACAGTGGTGGGAACCAGCCAGTTCTACTTTGGGATCATGTCAGAGTACAAGCCAGAAAATCAGCTAATTTGTTGCTGGGAACCAATCAGCTCTAAGATCTCTGACTGGTTTAGTGGCACGAAGGAGGTACAGTCCTAATACAGTTATCACTGTTCTTTCCAAATTGGGCTGCTTTTCCCTCTGTTTTCCAATGCAGAGAGCGAAAAACATCAGCCTACATCCATGGACAATTACTAGCTAATGGTGATTTTCAGTTGAATACTGGAGCTTCATGTTTTGTGTGACATTTGTCTTGTCCTAGATCTGCAAGTAGCTTTTCCAAGTCTTTTTCCTTCACTGTTCAGCTGGCCTCTATTTAGTTATTAACCAATAAGAAAGTGTATTGCTATCCATGATGCAAAGATCCATCTAATCAAGGGGTAAGATTGATTACAACTTGGGCTTGGGCCTTCTGGGAACAGGATGGCGCCTGGGAGGGAGTTCAGGTGCTCGAGCTCCTCCGCGTTAGTAATTTAACCAAATTTCGGTTATGTCCTGTTTGATAAGGAATATCGGACTCTGCATCACTAAATATGCTGGCAGGGACGCTGACTTACAAGCCCTGGCGTGACAAAGCTCATGAGGTTTACCACTCCTCTGCTTCCTGGTGTGGCCTGTGCCTAGCGGGAACTGCGGCGCAACATAGGGGCCTTGCCAGACGCCTAGAGCTGTGCTCCCGGCGCGGAGTGAGCTCGACTGCAGAGTCGAGGGGGGCCGGAGTTCGGTGCGGAGGCCCTTATGTGCGCCTACTTTGCCACTATCGGGGTGAGGCGAGAGCGCGGGCTTGGCTGGAAGGCTCTGCGGGGCAGTGTGGGACTCTCCGGGACGACGCCCAGAAAGACCGCAGGGTATTCGGGACCCTGTTTGCTTGGACTGGCTGTGGGACCACCCTTTTCGGTGGGGCCGACGGGCGGCTACCGCAGGAGCGGCAGGCTCTATTTCCAGAATGGCAGAGAGTGGGGAGCCAACGGTGGAGTCGACGGAGTGGAGGCCAGCAGCGAGAGGATCAGCAGGGGGTCTTTACCTTTTGTGGGTCTTTTTTCCCCTGGCTGGATGGCAAGTGGTCGACCCGCGGAGGTCATTGCATCTGGGCCGATTGAGGGACGCAGAGAACATCAACTCGGTTGGATTTTTCCAGTTGGCGTCGTGGACCGGGCCCTACAACCGCAGCCGAGAATTCAAAACAAAGCGAAGCCCTCTAGTGGCGAGGATTGTGAACTTCTCTGAGGGCTTGAAGAGATAGAAGACATCCCCTGCCTGGAACAGCTGCAGCTGCAGATGGAAGTTTCACTTTGTGTTAGCAATAGTTTTGTGAGTGTTGAAGTAATGGGGGGTGAGTGTATGTGGTTTTGTCTGCTAAGGGAAAGTGATGTGTGCTGCAAGCTGAATGAGTGTGGTTGTGTTGCTCAGGGAATTAAGGGTATGGGAATTAGGTTCTCTGTTTGACCTTTGGTCAGGAAGTTGTATTTTGTTGTAGCACTTGATTGTATTTGATAGCAGAGGAGTGGGTCGTGTTTAGCCTATTGCTTTAGGAGTGAATCTGCGATTTTATTAGTGTTCATTCAACCTGGCATGCAACTGACGATCTGAAGCTCAGTGGAGATTGCTCAGTGCAGGAAATGCCTGGTCAGCAGATTCCGGTGCTCTTGGGGAGGGGGAAGCATTGCGGTGGGCCTAGGCGAGGTTTTAAGGGAAGGATGTGGAGAAATGGAATGGCTCGGCACCCTTCCAGCCTAAGGCCCATCCCAAGGGTGGCCGACAGTGGGGCTAAGATGGAGAATCCCCCTCCGTAATTGGTGTTGTGCAATGCCAGGTCTATTAACAATAAAGCTACAGTCCTTCGGGCGATAGGGGATCAGCGGTCCCGGAGGTGGCCTCATGAATGTGGGGTACCTCAGTGGGCGGTGCTATCCCCAATGTTGTTTAACATCTACATGTGCCCCCTTGCCCAGATTGCCCGGAGTTGTGGGCTTGGGTGTCATCAATATGCAGATGACACCCAACTATATCTGATGCTGGGCGGCCGGTCAGACTCCAGATGACCTTCACCGGGCGTTACAGGCTGTGGCTGGTTGGCTCAGACTGAATCAGCTGAAACTAAACCCGGCAAAGACGGAGGTCCTGGGTTTGAGTCGGATCGGTTCGGGGTTAGGGCTCCCTCTCCCGACCATCGACAGGGTGCCTTTGGTGCCGGCGTCGGAGGTTAGGAGTTTGGGTGTGCTCCTGGACTCCTCCTTAATGATGGAGGCCCAGGTATCAGCCACTGCCAAGTCAGCCTTTTACCATCTTCAGCTTGCACGGCAGCTGGTCCCCTTCCTCGACCGTGATGACCTGGTGTCAGCTAGCTGCCATAAAGGATTGGGAAGCCGTTGGTTCCCCCCCCCCTGTTCGCCGGGCATCTGCGCATGCCCTTGTCTTCCCTGTGTATAATCTTCTCTCATGCATTCCTGTCTGCAAACGCTAGGCATGCGCTAGACTAAGGAAGAAACCTGAGCCTACGGGGAGGGCGGGATAAAAATCTAAATAATAAATAAATAAATAAACGCTTATCTGCAAGATTAACAGGTGTGTGGGGAGAGCTGCTTTGCTAACTGTATAATGAAATGCACTGTGTGAAGCTGTAATTGTTTAGGTTTAAGGACCGTTGCTTCTCAGGCTTTTGCGCGCGCAACCTGAAATCTGCCCGCCCAGCGGGAACGGAGATTATTGGTTACGGTCCTGTTTGAATGTATTACATTATTCCTTGCCCACCCTGACCCAGGCATTCTGGACAGTGAACTTGTTCCTGCTCTGTCATGGCTTTAATAAAATACTACTTTGCTAAACGTGTATTGGATTAATCGCTGTGAGGGGAACTGGACATTCCAGAAAACCTTTTCCCCTCATCGTTCCGAGTCGGCTGAAACCAGCATGAGCGGAACCGAGGGGGAAGTTCCAGTAACAACCATGGATGGTGGCAGCGGGACAGGGACCACGACCCCGACAACCCCAGCAGACCCAACAACGGGTGCTGTGGGGGGCACAGTCCCGAAAACAACTGCTACCTCGATTCCCTGGCCCTTCACTCCATCGAAGTTGGCCTGGCGGGCATGGGATGACTGGACCCAGTTCGACATGCAAGGCACCCGGGAGATGTTCTCCAAACGAGGGGGTGGCCTGAGAGACAGCCTGTTCGAACAAGGACTTTACCTGGGACCCAGTCTCGGTGCCATGGGCGACCAGTTCGAACAGACTGAAGAAGCCTGGGTGACAGGCCGCTCCAAGGACTGAGCGAGCCGAGCGTACCCGGCTGAGGGCATGGAGGAACACGTAGATGACATCGACCGAACCCTGCAACAGCTGATGCAGATGGTAGACGAGGTGTTTAACGTGTTCCCAGACTTGGTGGAGCGAACAATCGAGAATGTGTTGGACCGGCGAGGGATCCAGCCGGGGGCTCCGGCGGCACCTGCGCTCCCACCGGTGGGGCACCTGCGCTCCCACCGGGGGCCCCGGCATAACCGGGAGTCCTAGCACCAGCGCCAGCGCCTCCTCCACCCCAGCCGGGCCAAGGGCGGCCTCGGCCGAAAGACCTGCTGGAAGCGACGTTTGACGGCAACCCCGAGGAGCTGGCGTACTTCACGGTGCGAGTGCAGAGGTTTGTTGTGGAGTACGGCCACGTCGGACGGTGCGTGACTACTCCATGGAGTTTCAAAACCAGGCGGCTAAGCTCCCGAACTGGCCAGAACATGTCCTGGTGGAGATGTACCGGGTAGGGCTGAACCCCGAGATCCAGGAGACGGTGCTACGATCGGTGGACCCGGTGTCGCTGATGGCGTGGTCCCAAGAGGCGGAAAATGCGGAAAGCCACCTTCAAACCCTCCGGTTGGACATGGCGGCAGGAGGGGGAAAGGTGAGCCAACCCCCCCATCCAAAAGGCGAAGGGCCCCCGCTTAACTGAAGCGGCTCGGGAGCAACGGATGTGTCAAGGGCTATGCCTGAAGTGCGGGGAGTGGGGCCATTTCTCGGCGGAGTGTGGACAACGACCGCAGCAGGAGGCCCCTGCAGCGACCAAGCCGAGACAAGTGACCCCGGGCAAAAAAGCATTGGGGAAACCGAGGTTCACGAAAGCCCTACAAGCTGCGCCGGAGGAGGAAGAAGACGGCTCCAGCAAGAACGAGGAGGGACCAGCGGGAAACGACCAGGTCCTGCCGTGAGAGGCGCACAGCGGCAGGACCCTCCTTTGGAGGCGCCAAAAGTGGTGAGCGAAAACCCCTCCTTGTTCTTTGTGACTGTGTCTCTAATGAACCCTCTATTGGGGACTCGTGTGCGCATAAAAGCGCTAATTGACTCGGGGTGTGGGAGAGACTTAATTAGCCCTGCTGTAGTATCAGGCTTAGAAGCAGGAGTGAAAAAACTGAAGGACCCGCTGATTTTTACGCAGATGGACGGGTCTCCCATGAAAGAGCCCTGCTTGTACGAGACTATGCCTCTGCAGTTAGGGGCAGGCGAGCACTGGGAGCAACGCTCATTCATACTCACCCCAGACTCCCGGTTCTCCCTGGTTCTGGGGGCCCCTTGGTTGTATAGCCACGACCCATACATCTTGTGGGAAGAAGGGCGGATTGACTTCATGTCGCCCAAATGTGAACTGCATAAGTGGGAGGAGACGTGGGGTGGAATGCCGGAGAAAGCCTCCCCATGCGCATTATTGACTAAGGAAGAAATTGCCTCCCTACCCCCCGAGTACCGGGACTTAGCTGCAGCATTTGGGGAAGAAGAAGCCGATGAGCTCCCGCCCCACAGACATTCCGATTGCCGCATTGAACTGGTCCCCGGGGCAAAGTTACCCAAAGGGAAGATTTATGCTATGGGGCCGGCCGAAAGAGCAGAGCTAAGGAAGTTCATCGACAAGAATCTCGCTTGGGGATTTATCTGCCCGGCCTCCTCCCCCTTCGCGGCACCCGTGCTCTTCCGGAAAAAGAAGGATGGGGGCTTAAGGCTATGTACGGATTACCAGGGCCTGAATGCTGTCTCTGCTACGAATGCTTACTCCATGCCGCTGATTAAAGACTTACTGGCAGAAGCGGCGAAGGGAAAAATCTTTTCCAAACTGGATCCCCGGGATGCATACTTTTGGGTGCGCATCAAGGAAGGTGACTAATCGAAGACCGCCAGATGAGTCAAAAACCGCTTTTAATACTCCTCCGGGGCAATTTGAATACCTAGTCATGCCATTCGGCCTTCAGGGGGCTCCTGGGGTCTTCATGAACTTGATCAATGAGGTGTTACATGAACATTTGTTTAAGGGGGCGCTTATTTACCTAGACGACATTTTATTGTATTCCCCCGACCTCCCCTCCAATGTCAAGCTGGTCCGGAAGGTATTGAAAACGTTGCACAAGCACCACTTGTTTGCCAAACTGTCTAAATGCGAGTTTCACAAGACTCAGATCGACTTCCTGGGCTACCGCATCTCGCCAGCCGGGCTTGAGATGGACCCAGGGAAGATCAAGGATGTGGTGGAGTGGGAGGCACCTAAGACTAGGCGGCAATTACAAGCGTTCTTAGGATTCGCCAATTTTTACAGAAATGTTATCAGGAACTTTGCTCAGATCGCCCTTCCCCTCACTGACCTCCTAAAAACGAAAGGGAAGGGGCTGAATGCCGCACGGCCTGGGGCCCCTTTGGCTTGGTCGGCAGAGTGCGAGGAGGCGTTCCAACGCTTAAAGGAACTTTTCACTTCCGAGCCCGTGTTGGCTCACCCCGACGAGGCCAAGAAATTCATAGTGCAAACGGATGCCTCAGACGTGGCCATGGGGGGGGCGATCCTTCAAGAGGGGGAGGATGGGCTGTTGCACCCACTGGCTTACATCTCCAAGAAATTTTCGGAGGCGGAAAGACATTGGTCTGTGTGGGAGAAGGAGGCGGGCACAATAAAGCTTGCGTTATCGACGTGGAGGCACTGGCTGGAGGGGGCGAGGGTCCCGTTCGAGGTGTGGACAGATCACAAAAACCTAGAGACCCTGAAATCGCCCCACTGTCTTAATGCAAAACAACTGCAATGGGCTGATTTCTTCTCGAAATTCCGGTTTACCCTCCACCACTTCCCAGGGTCCGCTAACTCGTTGGCGGATGGGTTGTCACGCCTCCCTCAGCATGCCAGTCAGCAGGACGTCATCATGGACTCCATCTTCACTCCCGCCCAACTGGGGGGGTGGTCACCACACGCAGTCAAGCTGCGAACACGCCCAGCGACTCGCATCCGCCTCCCCCCTTCGCGGCTGACCAGCCCAGATCCCCTCCTACAACCACTCTCAAGACGCCCAAGCCGCACTCCTGGCGGGAGGGGTTTTCGCCGGCCGACCTTGCTATTGTGCAGGGAATTGACACTTGCTACCAGGGGGAGGATGGGTGTTGGTATTCAGAGGGAAAACTGTACGTGCCCATTTCGCTGTGACAGGAAGTCTTAGAAGCTGCGCACGGTTCAAAATTAGCTGGCCACTCAGGGTTTGTGAAGTCTCTGCAATTGCTCAAACGCCAGTTTTGGTGGCCACACATGCGCAAGGACTTAACGGAATTTGTGCAAACCTGCCAACAATGTGCCATGATGAAACCGAGGGGGGGGAGCCTCCGGGCCTGTTGCAACCCCTCCCGACCCCCTCCAGACCGTGGGAGGTCATTTCCATGGATTTTATCACAGATCTACCACCGAGTAGAAATAAGACAATCATTTGGGTGGTGGTTGACCTATTCTCCAAACAGGCACACTTCCTCCCTTTTCCTTCCCTCCCCACGGCAAAAACTTTGGCCAAGGCTTTCTTCAACAACATTGTCCGTCTCCATCTCCTGCCTAATAAGGTCATATCCGACAGGGGGACACAGTTTGTTTCCAAGTTCTGGAAGGCCCTAATGGATATTATGGGGGTGGAATGGGGACTGAGTAGCGCTTACCACCCCGGAAACTGACGGGCAAACTGAGCGGGTGAACCAAACGTTGGAACAATATTTGCGTTGTTTTACGAACTATCAACAGGATGACTGGTGTGATTTGTTGCCTTTGGCTGAATATTGCTACAACAACATGTGTCATGCCTCCATTGGCATGTCCCCATACAAGGCAGCTTTTGGTTACGTCAGCCCCCCTATGCCGTTCCTGGAGGGGCACAGCGTTGCACAACCTAGCGAGGCGTCAGCGTGGTGTGAGACCCTGCAACGTGCCTGGCCGTTGTTGTGCGAAACATTGAATGCAGCCAAGGCTGCGTATAAGAAACAGGCCGATAGAGGTAGTGTGGCGGGTTGGGCTCTGCGGCCTGGTGACTATGTGTATGTGTCCACTAAGAACATTAAAATGCTGCGACCAAGTCGGAAACTGGGATGGAAATACATTGGTCCGTTTAAAGTACGTAATCAATGAGGTGGCTGTTGATGTTGAACTTCCAAAGAACCTAAGATCTCTACATTCTGTGTTTCATTTCAGCCTCCTTAAAAAGGACAATGGGTCTTGCAACTGGCGCCAACACCATCCTCCACCTCCCCTGTTTTGGTGGATGGCGAGGCACACTACGAGATCGCCGACATTCTGGATTCTAAAGTGAAGCGTGGGAAGCTCTACTATTTGGTTGAATGGGCTGATTTCGGACCCCAGCACCAGGAATGGGTGGAAGAAGGGGATATTAGGGCCTGTCCGGTCCCCCTCACAGTGATTAATCCAATACACGTTTAAGCAAAGTAGTATTTTATTAAAGCCATGATAGAGCAGGAACAAGTTCACTGTCCAGAATGCCTGGGTCAAGGTGGGCAAGGAATAATGTAATACATTCAAACAGAACCAGGACCAATAATCTCCATTCCCGCCGAACGGCCGGGCTGCAGATTGCGCGTTCAAAGGCTTGAGAAGCAACGGTCCCGAAACCTAAACTATTACAGCTTCACACGGTGCAGTTCATTACACAGTTAGCAAAGCAGCTCTCCCCACACACCTGTTAATGTTGCAGATAAGTGTTGCCTAGTGTTTACAGACAGGGATGCATGAGAGAAGACTGTACACAGGAAAGACAGGGCATACGCAGATGCCCGGCAAGAGGGGGGGGAACCTACGGCTTCCCAATCTTCTATGGCAGCTAGCTGCCAACTGGGTTCAATTCCCCACTTCCCCCACTTGAAGCTAGCTGGGTGACCTTAGGCAAGTCACGGCACTCTCAGCCTAAAAATAAGCATAGCTTGCCACTTACGTGGTGCCAAAAAAGAGCTACAGCTTCGGCAACAAACAATCCCTCCCCGCCCCAGATCTCCTGGCTGTTCCATACACAACGCCATAGGACAATTTCAGTTATTTCCCACCTACTTCTCAACTGAAGATCCAGGGTTCTTACTGGAAGATATCTAGAGTCATGCAGAGTCAGCACCTTAGCCATAGACAGATGCACAGCTGTCTGTTGCCACAGCTATGGTTGCCAACCTCCAGGTGGTGGCTGGAGATCTCCCACTATTACAATTGGTCTCCAGGCGACAGAGATCAACGCAGGGGGGGGGGGAAATGGCCCCTTTGCGAGGTGGACTCTGTGACATCACATCCCAATGAAGTCCCTCCCCCTCCCCAAATGCCACCCTCCTCAGGCTCCAGCCCCCAAATCTCCAGGTATTTCCCAACCCTGAGCTGGCAACCCTAGCCCACACACACACACCCCAGCACCAGACTGAGCTGCCCACCGAACTGGTGGGTGAAGCCGCAACCTCCCCCTGGCCACAGTGATCCATGCGATGGTCACCTCAAGGCTAGACTACTGTAACACTCTCTACATGGGGCTCTGTTGCAAATTCAGAAGCTGCAACTGGTGCAGAATGCTGCAGCCAGGCTGCTGATGGGTCTCCCTAGATGGGATCACATCCGGCCTGTGCTGAAAGCGCTGCACTGGCTGCCAATGGCATACCGGATTTGCTTCAAAATGCTGGTTCTTACCTTTAAAGCCCTATATGGCCAGGGTCCGGCCTACCTAAGGGACCGCCTTTCCCCGCATGTTCCCCCAAGGGCACTACGGTCGGGTAGCCAAAACCTCCTGGATATCCAAGGCTCCAGGACCATCAAACGTGCTGTGACCAGGGCCAGGGCGTTCTCGGTGGCGGCTCCTACCTGGTGCAATGAGCTCCCAGAAGGGATCCAGGCCCTGCGGGACCTTGTGCAGTTCCTCAGGGCCTGTAAAACGGGAGCTCTTCCGCCAGGCTCTCGAGTAGGAGCCGCTGCCACCATTATTCCACCAATGCTTTGTCCATCACCGCACTCTACCACCGCTGGTGCAGGTATCATCAGGGGTGCGAGACGTCCCTGGCGGATGACAGGGTTGTGGGGACATATACTGCTGTTGTTCTGTTATAACATCTTCAGAGCACCATCTTTGTTTTATGATTCGGAGTGAGTATTGGAGCACTGATGTTTTTAATAACTTTATTATGTTGTATTATTGTATTTTTATACTGTTCTTATTGTTTTAATCTGGCATTTATGCCCTTGTTAACTACCCTGAGTCTTCGGGGAGGGCAAGATACAAATCTAAAGAATAAATAAATAATAAATTTCCTGCACATCAAACTACAGTTGAAGCCATACAAGTTCTTTTTCTCCCCTCCCCGCCCCCACGGCCAGTTAGAAACCCCAGGTCAAACTGTTCTTCCCCTTCGCCCAACACGAAGTCCTTTTGGGCAGCAACAGAGTGCTCGGATAGGATTGACACTTCTTCTAAGGGTGAGTGGAGTGGAGCAGAGTAGGGCTTTTGGCGAGGGGTGGGGAGGGGACAGGGTGGCAGGCCAGCATGGTGCCCTTCTAAGGTGGCAGCGCCCTAGGCAATTGCCCAACCCCACCTTATGGAAGCACCAGCCCTGGTCACCTTATCTCCAAAAGGACATTTCAGAACTGGAAGAAGCACATAGGATGGTGACTAAGATGAGGTTAGGCATGGAGTGGAGAAAGTAGACCAAGAGACATTTTTCTCCCTCTCTCAAAATACTTGAACTTGAGGGCACTCAATGAAGCTGATGGGCAGATTCAGAATAGACAAAAAGAAATACTTCTTTACACAGAGAGTGATTAAAATGTGGGTTTTGCTGCCAGAGGATGTAGTGATGGCCACAGGAATAAACAGCTTTAAAAAGGAATTAGATAGATTCATGGAGGATAGGTCTATCAGTGGCTACTAGCCATGGTGACTGAGGGGAACTTCCACATTCAGAGGCACTAAACCTCTGAATCCCAGAGCCAGGAGGCAACATCACTGGAAGGCCTGAGCCTCTATGCCCTGTTGCTGGCCCTCCAGAGGAACTGGTTGGCCACTCTTGTGTGAGACAGGATGCTGGACTAGATGGACTATTGGTCTGATCCAGCAGGGCTCTTCTTATGTTCCACTACCAAAAAGATGCCTGCACACATGTACTTACTCTCTGGCTCTTTCTTATGCTCCTCTCCATATTTCAGACCGGGGGGGGGGGGTCACACAGAAGGACCTGGTTTTTAGACTGCATCTATGTTTCTGTGCAGGACCTTCTTTCCTGTAACTTGGAAAACAGGCAGAAGTTTCTCAGGCTGTATTTGGAAACCTCGCTTCCATTGTGAAGGGCCTCTCCTGCCTGGCCTGTGACTCATCCTCCATAATTATCCTTAGTTAAGCAGAAACCATCTCAGCGCAGGGAGAAAGCTATTGAAGCACAAGTCAACCACTTCCCTTTCTATGCTTTTGATATTTTTGTGTTTTTCTGTAACACAGAACTAATCTATATCTGTGTATGATTGTGATCAGATCAAGAGGCAACTATTAACGTGGTTTTCTATGCAGCTTTAAGTTGCTAGATAAGGACCCTGTTTTCCAGAACTGAACATAAGTTGTGCCTTGTCTCATGGAAAATCAGTGTGGCTTTGTGGACCTGGTCAGGTCATCCTGTCTTTTCTGGTGATGCTGGAGTCCTCACAAATAATCTGCTAGAAAATTGCATGTGATGTACTCACCATATCTATTTTCTTTTTGTCAAAACAGCCTGTACTCCTGCATTGATTATTTGTTCCAATTTTATAATGAGCAGTATCTCAAGTGTATGTGTCCCTTATGCACAGTCAGCAGCATTCATTGCTGCAAGCAAGCTGTCTCAGAGCGGCTCTTGGCCCATGTTCAGAATCGTGAGGCACAGGGGTGTCAGGAGGCACGGGGGGGGGCATCAGCAGGGCATCACGTGTGTTTGCTTAGGCACCCGTGGCACATGGCTCCCAAGTACCAGTAAAAAAAAATCAAGGTGTGCAAAGTGTAATGTATGCAGGATGTATAATGTTGATTTATTGATAGACAAATAGTATTGAAAATGCATTTAATGGGAAATATTCAGAGCTAGAAAAGAGAGAATGACATGAAAACAGAGAATTGTGAATTTGATTTGTGCAAGAGAAAAGTGAAATCAGTTTTCAGATTTAAAAAGTAGGGATGACAAATCTGAAATCATCTGCAATCATTGGATTAGTTCAGAGAGTAGATAATAAATGTATAATGAACTGATTTAAATGCTGTCTGATGCAGTGATACAGAGAAGGGCAGTGCCATAAGTGCATCAGTAAAAAACCACATCAAAAGAATCTGGATGCAGGCATATGTATATCCAGGTGGCTTCTTAGTGCCCATCTTCCTATGCCCACTTGCTGGAAAGTACTCCGCCACCCATGCTCCCAGCTGTACACGCAGCCGAGCATCGTGAGGGAAAGGGCATGCAGGCGGTGCAGGCATCTGTGAGATGGATCACGAAGGGTTGAGGGAAGGATGCAGAACCTCATGGGTCAGTGGGTGGAAAGGAAGGCATGAGCAGGGGAGGCTGGCGGTGGGCAGAGGAGAGGAGAGGAGGGGGCCCTGGGCACCCTCTGCCCAGGGCTCCCAAAATCCAGAACCTGCCATCTTCCATCTCTGCATCCACCGGCGGTGAATTCCATGATTTAATTACTCACTTGAGTAATGCAGTACTTCCTTTTGTCCATTCTGAATCTATTCCTCATCAACTTAATTGGCCTCACATGCTTTGTAGGCAAAAGATTTCAAGTTTCCTCCCTGGTTTTTCCAGTTGAAGCATTTCACATGTGTGCTGATTTCTTGATTTCTTTCAGTTAATGTTGAAAAATATATAGCTTGAGTGGGAGGAAGTATACAAAATAGAACAATTTTTATATGATGGAAAACCATAAGCAAAATTTAAACTTTTCTGTCAAAATATCAGGAGATGAGAAATTTGGAATGAATCTCCAGTTAGTATTTGTGTATAATTAAGGATAATATGGGGCAGGTCTTGAGGCCAAGTCGTTATCTAAAAACATATTCAAGATCCTGGATTTCAGCTTGCTTCACATGACAATTCATGCCCCACAAGACCTTTCAAGTGCTAATCTTAAAGGAAGATGGAATGATGTTCAGAAGCTAAAAACTTACCCGGGAGCTTCTGTGTTTCACTCCCACGGAAAATGTGGCCATGCTGATTTCTTATCTGCGTGTTCCTCACCAGAGCCATCCATTTTTTTCTAGACAGAAAGCGACTCAGTCAATATGTTTTGTTGTTCTTGTGCAGGAAGGATCCTTTTTTTTTTTTTTACATGCGGTGCTCTCAGTGGCCACGTTGTTTTCCCCCCTCCCCCCCCACAGTTTGCTATGGGTTCCATGGGTGCCATGCTCAGATTCAGAATGCTTGTAAATTTACTCAATGGGTGATATCTTGTCTGTTGGAGCATTTCTGGTTTTATGGGGGGAGATATTGTTACGTTTTGCCATTTTTAAAAGATTGTGTTGAGTATGCTACTTTGAAGGTACTTCCTGTACCAAAGAGGAGATATAAAGTATTGAAATAGATCACAATGCTTGAATTCAGGGCTTTTTTTATAGAAAAAGCCCAGCAGGAACGCATTAGCATATTGGGCCACACCCCTGATGGAGCAGCTCATTAGCATATTAGGCCACACCCCCACGTTACCAGAAGTGTGGTCATTCAGCCAAACTCACCTTTTGCTTCTTATTCTGTTTACCTTGTTTGTTGTCAAAACCCAGGGCTTTTTTTGTAGCAGGAACCCTTTGCACGTTAGGCCACACACCCCTAATTTAGCCAATCCTAATTAGTTTCTGCTGTTGGGTGTGGCCTATTATGCTAATTAGTTCCTGCTGGGCGTGGCCAACTTGGGAACCAGCCGGAACTCCGTTCCTGTGCGTTCCTGCCCAAAAATAGCCCTGCTTGAATTTATACATTTTCTCGTCTTTTGGGCTAGCTCCCTTCCAAATCAAACTCAGAGAAATTACCCCAAGTGGTGGCCCTTGGAAACACTTTGTCTCCCCCCCCCTTATCTGCAGTACCTTCGGATATTTGTGGAATGTTTGGAACATCCTAAAAACACCATGTAATTGGCAATGCTGAGTAGAAATAATGACAATATTTTTCATATTTTTAATTAGATTGTCTGGTTAAAAGAGGGTGAAATAAAGAAGCCACCTTTTTTAAGATTTGGAAACCATTTTATGATTTCTGTTCTTCAAGACCTACATTTCAATACTGGGCATTTTTAAAACTTCTGTAATTCTTTAAAACATGTTGTGTTAATACAGACAGTTTGAATGGTCGTGATAAAATATAAACATATACAGATATAATGATTTTGTAGTAACTTCTAGGATATAAGCTAAAAAAAAGTTACATTAAAGTAGTTTGCATAATAATTGTAAACTTTCCCAAGCTCTTGAGATGGCAGTTAAAGAATTAAAATAGTATGATGTTTATAAAATATATTTCCTAACAAGGCTGTGAAAACTAGAAGCAGCAGCATTGTGTGTTACCTTTGCTAGAACTGCTTCTGATTAGGTGGACAAGTTTCCTTTTTTCCAGTGCAATACACCACAGACTTTTCCACATTTCCCTTTGAAAATGGCTTTGATTAATTGCATTCTTCTGGATATTCATACTAATGTGGGAGGTTACAATTTCATAGACTGGAAACCAGAGGTTTAACCAGTGTTTAGGCTCTTCTAAGGTCCCTTTCAGAGAAATTATGAACCACTGAATATTCTCTTAGCAGCTTAATAGCTTTCACTTATTCCAAAGCTAAATCTGAAATGAAGCAAAGGATTTGGGACATGGAAGCTCAACAGCATTTAAGTTCTGCCGCAAAATACCATCACTTGAGAAACAAGAAATTGGTGTTGTCAAACTATTTAACTAATTTATTGATTCTCATACACAGGATTGTTGTAACCCACCCTGAGCCCGTTTACAGGATGGGCAGGATATAAATGCGAATAAATAAATAGTCTTCACTGTCCACTTTATTGGAAGGGAGACACCTTCTATCTGCTGTATTGTAAGGGCGATACCTTGATGAAAATTTATACCCTTGTACAACTGGGGAACTTAAACCAGCTGGATATGTGCTTCAATAAATGTATATTTATTAAACTCATCCTTCAAAAAATCCTGGGAAGATTGGAGGGATGGTATACCTTCTTTCTTCTTGCACAACTCAAAACTAAAACCTTTTGTAAAATTGCCAGGTTCTGTGCAGCTGCCAGACTCAACCGAGGTACAGTGTTGATTCAGTGACTTTGTGATGGAACATCAGGCGGACCTGGCATGCATGACCGAGACTTGGGTGAGGGAAGGGGAGACCCTAGCTCTCACCCAATTAGCCCCTCCGGACTACTCGGTCCTCCACCAATCGCGGAAGAGGGGATGGGGGGGTGGAGTTGCTATTCTCATTCGGGAGGCTTACTCCTTCAGGACACTCCCGTCTGTAGAGATTGTGAGCGTAGAGTGTGTCAGCTTGCTGCTGGGGGCTGAGGAGTGTTTGGCGATTTGGCTGGTGTACCGACCGCCTAATGCACCGGCCAATAGTCTGCCGTCCGTGCTGGAGGCCGTATCAGGCTGGGCGTTGGATCACCCTCGACTGATTGTCTTGGGTGATTTCAACGTCCACGCTGAGGACGCGGCCTCCAGCCGGGCTACGGACCTGGTGTCGTCCATGGCGGCACTGGGACTCTCACAATGTGCATCGACTCCCACGCATCGGGCCGGTCACATGCTCGATCTGATCTTTGCAGCGGGTGTGGAGGTGGACCGGATCACTGCTGAGGCAGTGCCATGGTCGAACCACCTGGCCCTGAAGGCCCGTCTGAGCATTCCACCTCAACCCTGTATAGGCGGTGAGTGGATTTTTGCTCGCTCGCGGAGCATGATGGACCCGGAGTGGTTCCAGAGGGCTCTGCAGGATCCTAGGCCCCCTGACGGTTTGTTGGATGAGCTAGTGGAGGACTGGCATGTTCGGCTCTCCACAGCCATCGATGAGATCGCTCCCAGGCGTCCTCTCTGCACTCGCGTTAGGTGCGCTCCTTGGTATACCCAAGAGTTGCGGTTGCTGAAGCGAGAACTGAGACGACTAGAGAGACGGTGGTGCCACGCTCACGACGAAGCAACAAGAGCATCCTATAGGACGTTTATGAGATCCTATGAGGTGGCAGTTAAGGCCGCTAAGAAGGATTTCTATGCGGCTGAGATTGTGTCTGCGAGCTCACGCCCAGCCCAATTATTTAGTATAATTCGGAGTTTGACATCCTTGCCTCAGGGTAAGCAAAACATTAGGGAATTGGATATCGGCTCTGAGGCCTTTGCGAGCTATTTCGCAGATAAAGTCTTGGGGCTTCGCCGTGACCTCTCCGCCACAATTGAGACAGTGAGCGAACTTGTGGAACCTTGCGCGTCTTCGGTACCGGGTTTAGAGTGTTTCAATCTGCTCAGCTTGGACGAAGTGGACAGATTGCTCATTTCGGTACGCCCAACTAGATGCGACCTTGACCCGTGCCCCTCTTGGCTTATTAAAGCCGGCTTCGGGGGGTTACGAGGCGCAGTGCAGGACATTATCAACACGTCCCTCTTGGAGGGACGATTCCCAACTGCGCTCAAGGAAGCGATGGTCCGCCCTCTCTTAAAAAAACCATCGCTGGACCCGGCCGAATTGGCTAACTACCAACCGGTGTCCAATTTGCCCTATTTGGGCAAACTTATAGAGAGGGCAGTGGCGTTACAGTTACAGGGCTTTCTGGAGGATGCTTCAGTCTTAGATCCCTTCCAGTCCGGTTTCCGCCCAGGCCATGGGACCGAGACGGCTTTGGTCGCCCTGACTGATGATCTCCGGAGGCATCTGGATCGAGGTGGGGTGGCGGCGCTGGTGTTGTT
>NW_015161504.1:51770-55844 GCF_001447785.1 Gekko japonicus
CCTACCTTGACCGCGATGACCTGGCCACAGTGATCCATGTGACGGTCACCTCAAGGCTAGACTACTGCAACGCTCTCTACATGGGGCTGCCTTTGTCGCAAATCCGGAAGCTGCAACTGGTGCAGAATGCTGCGGCCAGGCTGTTAATGGGTCTCTCTAGAAGGGACCACATTCAGCCTGCACTGAAAGCGCTGCACTGGTTGCCTATAGCGTACCAGATTCGCTTCAAAGTGCTGGTTCTTACCTATAAAGCCCTACATGGCCAGGATCCAACCTACCTGAGGGACCACCTTTCCCCGTATGTTCCCCCAAGAGCACTACGGTCAGGGGCCCAAAATTTGCTAACCCCTCAAAGAACATTAACAGGTTAGTGAGACAAGATCTTCCCTTACAGAACCCATGTTGAGTCTGCCTCAATAAGATCAAATTAGCCGCTACTAGGACCAGGGCTTTTTTGGTGGCGGCTCCTACCTGGTGGAACGAGCTCCCAGGGGAGATCTGGGCCCTGCGGGACCTTATGCAGTTCCGCAGGGCCTGCAAGACGGAGCTCTTCCGCCAGGCTTTAGAGTAGGAGCTCCCCCCCACTATACTACCATCGTTGTGGGTGGGATGAAGCCCTTAGGAAACATCTGAACATGGAAGAAACCCTAAGCCGTCTACGTGGCACCCGGACATTCAATCCGCCATCTTTGGAGTATGATATCACTGAGCACTTTGTTTATATAGGAATTTTTAAGATGTACTATGTTTTAAATTTATTATGTATACTATGTTTTTATTATGGCAAGGTTCTGCCTTGCCTCTGTAAGCCGCCCTGAGCCCATGGGGAGGGCGGGGTATAAATATGAAAAATAAATAAATAAATAAATAATGGAAAATTGTATATATATTCTTATAACCCCTCTGTTAATTTATGTTTTATTCTCCTGGTCCATAACTGTAGTATGTTGATTGATTGTTTGACAGGTGTTTCCATACATTCAAGGGATATTCAGACCAACTGGGAAGTATCATTCACATGACTTTTAGTTGGCTACAGTAATTCACATATTTACAGACTACACAGGTTGGGTCCCGGGTCTCCACACTGTGTCCTGTGGAATAGTGGATTCTCGCGCATACTGTGCCCAGTACGGGTGACAAATGTGTCACACATGAACAGCCTCCCCCCACACTAGGATTGCCAACAGCCAGGTAACACCTGGAGATCTCCCAGTATTACAGTTAAGCTCCTATCACCAAGATCAGTTCCCATGGAAAAAATGGCTGCTTTCGAGGGTGGCCTTTATGGCATTGTACCCTGCTGAGGTCCTCCTCTCTCCAAGCCCCACCCTCCCCAGGCTCCACCCCCTAAATCCCCAGAGATTTTCCAACCCACAGCTGGCAAGCCTACTGCCCCCCCCACAACACACACATAGACACAATTTTCGTGACCTGAAATGATCCTTGGGGCATGCTACTTGGGGAAATGTAGATTTCTTCTACAATCATAGAACAAGTATAGATAATTCCCCCGTGGTGGTGCTCACAGGAATGGTGCACATGAATTATGGTGAAATCCCAACACACTTCCAATGTAGTAATCAGTAGTCAGAAGACTGGTGAAGGTCATTATTACTTGGTTTGTAAATTTCATATTGTAATCCTTAGATGTATTACAGATCAATCATTGGCCAGATATGATGAACGAGTTCCCCACAGCTTGCTTCAAATGGCTCAGTGTCTCAAAAATCAACTGTGGGTCTTTTGCAGTTAGTGTTCAAAGCTTGAGAAAAATATGTTGAGGGTTCCCCCCCCCCTTCACTGAAAACATACAAAGCCTGAGAGGATCTTCGGATGGAAACAATGCTTGATCTCTAATGCATTTGAAGATTACAAGAATTTTACTAACTAGCTGTCCAAATTCAGGGTTCAGTTCCATCACCAAGGTGTCTAGAAATTATATCTTGGGATAGGAAGTAGCCTCACCCTAGGTTGGAGGAGGGGCTGTGGCTCAGTGGAAGAGCCTCTGCTTGGCATGCAGAAGGTCCCAGGTTCAGTCCCCAGAGGCATCTTCAGTTCAAGGAGCAGGCAGTAGGTGATGGGAAAGGCCTCTGCATGAGACCCTGGAGAGCTGCTGCCAGTCTGAGTTGATAGACCAATGGTCTGATTCGGTATAAGGTAGCTTCATGAGTTCATGTGTGTTCATGTGGATCTAGCACAAAATCTCCACTTGCACTGGAGCTTTTGAGAAAGAAATGCTGTGGTTTGCCATGGGTGATCATTGAAGTGATGGTTGACTTGGAATTCTTATCTGGAAACAGGGCTGCTGAGAGCCACCGTGGGCCCCTGGACAAAGATCCCATCTGCCCCCCATGACTCTGATCCAAACCAAATATCCTAACGAAACAAATTACTTGGCTGGCTGTTAGCATGCCTCTGTAATAATGAAAGAATCCACATGTCCACCAGTCTGTCTAACCCTAATCATAAGATTACAGTTACATTATATGCTTATATGCAATTACTTAATTAATAAAAACGCTATATCAAACACTTTCCATTCTTCTGTCTTCTATGTTCTCAAGTCCATTGTGCTATCATTGCCTAATCTTCTACTACATTTGCATTATACCAATCATAAAACGTTTTCCATGTTTTTTGAAATGTCCATTCTTTGCTTAATCTCATTTCTAAAGTCAGTTTATCATTTTCTGCTGTTTCAAAAAGTTTATTCACAAACTCCTGTTTTGTTGGTATCACTATAGTTTTCCAATATTTGGCATATAAGATTCTTGCAGCTGTCGTCATATAAACAGTCAAATACCTATTCTCTTTTTCATAATCATTTGGATATATATTCAACAGCAAGACCTCTGGAGTAAATGGAATCTTTGCTCTTAGTATCTTCTCCATCAAACTATGGACCCATTTCCAAAACTTTTTAGTAACATCGTATAGCCACCACATATGATAAAATGTGCCCCCTTTACTCTTACATTTCCAGCATTTATCAGAACAGTTAATATTTTGCTTAGCCAGTCTATCAGGTGTAATATACCATCTGTAAAACATCTTGTACATATTCTCTTTATATGTTATAGCATTAGTCATTTTAATATTTTTCTCCCAAATCTGCCCCCAATCTTCAAGATTTATAGTATGCCCTAAATTCTGAGCCCATACAATCATATTATTCTTCACAACTTCCTCTACCATTTTATCATCCAGCAAAATTTTATACTTTTTCTTTATCATTTTACTAGCTGGTGTTAACATAACATTTTCCAGTTCGGTTATTTTACAATTAAATCCCACTTTTTTGTCCTTCAAATATATTGATTCCAGCTGTACTTTTTGCCACCAGGACAGATGTTCTGGTAGCTTAAGATTGTCCTTACTGTCCAAAATGTCCTGATACCTCAATATTTCTTCTCCTGTATAAACATTCGGCAGTGTAAAGGCCTCAAATGTTGTTATTAGTCTCGATCTTTTAGTATAATTTTTTTTATGAATTCCGTCCCAAACTTTAAGTAAAGAAGCTCTCAACCAATGCTGTTTAAAATACTTTTGGGAAATTGCTTTCTCATACCATAAAAATGCATTCCATCCAAGTTATTGCTGGCTAAGCGCCGTAACAATAAAATTCATTCAAGTAACAAATCATGTCCTTCAATTTGCAACAATCTTGTATCTTCGAGAGTGACCCTAACCCTGCCACTTCTCCGTATTCTTTAATATTCTCCATCAATACCTCTGCTGCCTTCACTGGATTCTCTAATACCATATTTTTCGGTCCATAACACACACTTTTTCTCAAAAATAAAAGTGGGGGGGGAAGTGTGTGCGTGTTATGGAGCGAAGGCGCTGAGTGTGTGCAGGCAGGGCGTGTGTGCGTATGTGTGGAAAGCTCCCGGCTCCCTCCTCCCTCCTCCTCAGCGCGCCTCGTTCTGCCCTGCTGTCGGGGGAGGCGGCTATGGCCCCTTCCAACTCTATGCTTCTGCATAGAGTTGCAAGGCTACATGGAGCTTGGATCTCAGAGATCCAAACCCCGTGCCCCCCCCCGCCTCCCCAGCCCCCGGGAGCCGGTGGCAA